>NW_008626334.1:96172-99392 GCF_000691845.1 Merops nubicus
AAGGGTTAGCCACGATCTGTTAGCCTTAGCAAGCTTGTCTGAGTCAGGGTGTTAAACACAGGCCACTTTCCTCAGTATTCTTCTGCCTAGATGACAGGGTAGGAGAATGGTTGTGTTGTCTGCTTCAAGTTTCACAATGCAGCCTCTATTTTATCCTGCCTATTCAGCAAGCTTCTTCTGTATGCACGTGTGCATTCAGCATACACACATTTTCCTCCTGTGTTTGGTTACAAATGGAGCTGTGAGACAGTTGACTTAAAGGGAGCACTTGTCCTGGAAGAAAATAAAGATTTGCTACATTGGTGAAGAGGTAGAAAGTTGGTGGTTCCCAGGTTAACCATCTGTGTGATTAAAAAGATGCTTGGGAGCAATTTGTGTTCAAAACTATTTCCATCTGAATCATTTCTGCAAATCTGGTCACTGAATTTATATCTGTTTCATGAATAAATGAATTGCACTCCAGGAAAACTTACTCAGTTATTATGAAACACTGTGGGAGAGGAGAGGAGGAATCTCTGTATCTTGGAAGGTCAGACATCCTCAACAATGTGTGGTGGGGTTTTTGGCAAGGCTTGGTGTGCTGTCTGCAGGGAGAAATTTTGGATGATGAGGAGATGTGTTTCAGAGTGTGTTTTCTTCTGGCATGAAAGAGCGTGGACACATTAATGCTCAGATGCACCTGACTGAAGCTGCAGCAAATGTTTCTTTGTGCTTCCACACGTATATAAATAGAAAATTTCTATTTTGATCTGGGACAGCTTAAATAATGGTTGGCTGTTCTGAAGAACAGCAGGGCCATGGCTGTTGTCAGGAGGCTGCAGAAGGACAATGATGATAAAATAAAAGAATCCTGTAGCAACATCCCTCTGTCTTTCACTAATTTGACAAGGTCTGACTCAATTACAAAGTTGAAATCTTTGCTTAAATAACTGGGATCCAAGGAATATTTAGGTAGGCTGCATTATCCTTGAGAATTATCCAGAAATATTTTACAGACTGATGATGAGAAATGCCCTGTGAGAGGCTATGTGGCCATGTAAGAACCCAGGAGAGCAGCTGGTTCAGCTGTAGCAGAACAGCACACAACTGGTGGGAGTCACCTGAGAAACGAGTCCCACCAGGGGACACTAACAGGGAGAGAGGCCAGTAATAAAAACCCAAAACACCTCCCTGTGCCCCAAAATGCAGGTCTTTGGAGAGGCTGACAAAGGCAGGAGGAGTGTGATGTTCCTCGAATTTGAGATACTTTGGGGTTTAGTTTTGTTCTGTTTTTCCCAGACTAGTAGTAGCTGGTGGCTTTTTCACTTACCTGTCTGGGAGCTCTGTTGTTGTCCACATCGTAGAGGTGGCATTGCTTACCTGCATTGAGAAGTTCCTGAATTCTGGTGTATTAAACATTCCTTAGCAGGATATATTTGTTTTCCTCTAAATTAAAGAAGAATTTCAATGTACTTCAAGTGACTTAAAAGAGATGGTTTTTTTCACTCACCTGTCTGGGAGCTCTGTTGTCCACATCATAGAGGTGGCATTGCTTACCTGCACTGAGAAGTTTCTGAAGTCTGGTGTATTAAACATTCCTTAGCAGGATATATTTGTTTTCCTCTAAATTAAAGAAGAATTTCAATGTACTTCAAGTGACTTAAAAGAGATGGTTGCATAAAAATTTTTATGAATTTTGCCACAGCCTGTTTGAAGTGACCATGATGTTGTTTTTGCATATGTGCTACTTGCTCTGTGAGGGTCCTTTGAGTTTCTTCTCTGAGTTAAAGAAAGAAACTTTCATATTTACTGTATTCCAAAAGCCTATTCATCTGGGGAAAAGAAAGCATGATCCTGGCCAGTGTTTCTGTGTCTGGTGCAACTAAGCACATTTGGGGGGGGCATAGATCAGGATAAATTGATAAGAACCACAAAATTGAATTAAACATGGGGAAATTTGGGGAGTGCAAGGGCCATTGGGTTATTGCTGCTGTGGTACTGGAGGGTCCTGCTCCAGGTCTGAGACTTTTTCAGCTTTGTGCCATGGAACAGTGGACTTCTGCACCAAAGTCCAAAGTGCCTAAATCCCCTACATGCAAGACAAGGACATTTTATTTGTTAGTGATGGACAGGGAGCTCAGCATGGCAGATTTCTGGGAGATACCTTTTGGGTGAGAATCATGCAGGAGCTCGGGAGAGGTGTGTGGGCAGAGCCCTCTGCTCTCCAGCAGCTCGTGGTGCTATACCAAAGTGCCTAAACCCCCTACATGCAAGACAAGGACATTTAATTTGTTAATGATGGACAGGGAGCTCAGCACGGCAGATTTCTGGGAGATACCTTTGGGTGAGAATCATGCAGGAGCTTGGGAGAGGTGTGTGGGCAGAGCTCTCTGCTCTCCAGCAGCTCGTGGTGCTACAGGAGCTGAAGGAACTGGTGACAACACTGCACATAGCCTTAAACTCATCTTGGTAATGGGCATATCCTCAGCTGGTCCTTCTTCCAGTTTTGTGAGTGCAGAGCAGTAAGTGAAAATGATTTGCAGGTATTTTTTTCTGCACTTCCAGGTTTTGGCACCACTTTTAGCTCTGTATTCCGTGACTATTTATGAAATGATGCGTTTATCACTTTGCCCCTTATTCTTTTTAGGAGACAAGTGAAAAAAAAGTTTTGCTTGGGTTTTGATTGACCTTTTTTCTCTTTTCCTCCCTATGTTTTTGCTTCTCCAGTTTTCATTCCTCTATCCATCACAATTTGTATGTTTTCAACTGTTATTTTTCTGTCTTCCCTTCCCTCTCTTCCACTGGAGCAAGTGTAGCACCCTACTGCAAGGGAAGGGAGGATTTAGCTGGTCATAAAAGTTTGTTGTGAACAAAAACAATGGGATTTGAATTTCTTTTAAAAATGGTTCTAAAATCTTGACAATATCTACAGGTTTATTTTTTCCATATTTTTGATGTGCACCCTCTAGGTCTTATGCAAACCACCTTTCCAAGTAACGAGGATTTTTGAAGTACCTCACAAAAGGAAGCTTTCTGCCTTTCCAGTGCACTCTGAAGGTTTCTAGCAGTATTTTCATATTGAAAAATAGAAGATAAAATCAATCTGAGAGCTTGGATATTCAAGTCAGTACAAATGCAATGTGGTACATTCAGTCCTTACATCAGGAGCTGAAGTCCTGGCCATAGAGGCTGGTGGGACCAGAAGTGTCCCAAATTTCAGTCAAACCCTTGTAGCATTCCT
>NW_008626334.1:99423-131586 GCF_000691845.1 Merops nubicus
ATTCCTGCCCAAAAAATCAAAGCAACAGATAGCTGACCACAAAATACAGATCTAATGTGGTGCACTGCACACATGAGTCCTACAGGAGTTGTAAGAGGAAATCTCAACTGTTTGCCTGTCAAGAAAGGAATTAATTAACTCTGTGGTGTTAACACCCTTTCTGTTTTTTCTAGGGAGAACTTGGCATCCGAGGGCTTCCAGGTCTCAGAGGAGAAAAAGGAGAGTCAGTAAGTAAGAAATACCAGGGTGATTTTATGTAAGGAGATGGACATGCAGGGAGTTGTTTTCTCCTTTATGGTGAGAACTTGCTCACAATGTCCATGTGCTCTGTTGAATGTTTCTTCTGCTGGGCTTTAATCCTAGGGGGAAGCTGAGCTTTATGGTACCCACTGTTATTTCTTGGAGGGGGAAATGGAAGAGTTCAGCCATGAATACAGCTGATAACTGACTTAGCATTGCCCTTCTAATCAAAATATGTAACTTGGGTGTACTTGATTCTAGCACAGCTGCACATCTAATGGGGACAGTATGAGGCAGCTGAACACAGAGAAGATGCAAATCTTTCCCAGCTCCTTTACATTCAGATGACCAAATACAGCTTTCCCCAGCTGCAGGGAGCCCAAATGCCAGACTTATCAGTGAGAAAAACTTTAACCCTATGGAAAATTCATTCTAAAAATGATTGTTGGCATCTGTGATTTTGGAAATGCAATATCAAATTCTGCCCTGAATAGAAAATAAGATGTTTTCCTGGCTGCAGTAGAATTTGGGATAGGTTTTCTATTTTAATTTGTCAGTGAATTAATATCAAGGAATTATACTTAGAGATAATTACTTTCCCTATAGTAGCTGTCCTGTGACTTGTCTGTCCATATATGTATGGATGGATAGATAGATATGTCTCTCATATATAAAACAAGGAAAACATGAAATATGTATTTATAGTGTTGTTTAGTATCCTTGCTCTCAAATGTACCTTTTCCTCTCTTCTTTCATTTCCAGGGCAGAGCCTATGGCAGAGGAGAAAAAGGAGAAAAGGTAAGCTCTGATCCTTCATTGGACTAATTAAATGAGAGTTGCTTGCTCTTGTCTTCTGAAGCTCAGAGATTGCTTTTGGAGTGCATGGGGTGCAAGAGATGTGATACACTTGGATCTTTGTGAAGAACTTTTATGTTGTCTTATGCCTCCTTCTGCAGAAAGGCTTTTTGTGCTCATTGCTTGTCCCCTTTGTGCTCTTTTGAGTTTCCTTTCTGCGTTGGCCATGTAAAAGGCTATGAAATTGAAATAATAATCTTTGCCTTGTGTAAGCAGCAGTGAGTTCATGGAGGATAATACAGTAAAGCAACTGGCTGGGAGGATGAAAAACAAAGGGAAAGTGTAATTTTGAGTTTATTGTATTTTCAACAGGATTAATTTTGGGTCACGAGGAGACTGCTACACTGTTTCTTTTCATTGGATATTTACATTAGTAACCTGAAGGATTCATTTCATTAATAACCTGAAGGCATTTTCTTCCTGCAAATATTAGGCAGGACAGTGTGTTAAGACTCGGAGGTTAAAACTGAGGCTACAGAGTAACCACTAAAAATCACTAGGTTGTCTGTCTTGGAAAATATGCTCAATGGTGACCAACACTTGGAAACAAGCAGCATGACTGGACTAATTTACATTAAAAAAGATGTTGGTTTCCAGGCAGTTCTGTCTGCAGACTTTCCATTCCCCACAACAAAATGAGGCTGCAAACCTAGATTGCAGAGAAGTAGCTCTTTCTCTCTGCAGCTCCATGTCACATCTGGTTGGGGGTGTTTCCCTTATCACCAAGATGAGATTTCAAGTTGTGGGGAGCAAAGGGAAAAGATTGACAGGAGGGGGTAAGAGATAGATGGATGTATTAAGGAAGAAGTCGTCGTGCATACTGAAAACAAGACTAGGAATCTGTGGAGATGTTTTCCAGGGAGTCTGTGGCTACCTGATTTCTCAGGGAATTTAAAACAATATTGGATTGTGGTCTGAAAGGAAGAATGCTGCACTAGTGAGAACATGACATTTATGGCCATTGCATCTTCTCATTTCTTCTTTCTAAGATTATGATATATTGATTGTATATAGAGGTAATGCATCATGTGAAATTACAATCTAAATGAGGATTGCTCATGGCAGGAAATATTATTGAGCCAGGCTAGAGACATGGGGGCTATAAAGCACACAGTTCTGCATCCATCTTCTGCAGTCCTCCCACTGACAGCCACTATTAAGCTTGGAGACTCAGGATTCAGCCTTTGGAAACCAACTCGTGTTTGGCAGGTGGTGAGTCTGGTGTCTGGTGGGAAACATGATGTTTACAATATGAGTTGTGCTGCAGTTGAAGCAAGTTCTTGTTTTCTTATGTTTTACCTCTGCAGAAATGTGTCAGAAAACATCACTCTGTGTTATTGTCATGCCTGGGAAAACAGGTCTGCAAGTCTGGGATGGAAGGGAAGAAATAAAAAGGCCCCACAATATGTGCAGAATTTGTCCTTTTTTTTATTTGGATGGCCAAACAGTGTTGACTGTCCTGATCAAATGTGTAGGCGTGGAGAACTTGAGTTTATGGCCAGCTTGTTTTGTTTATTTGGTACTCCTGCCACCCAAGGCAGCATCTCCTCATCTGTGGAGGAAGTGTTTTTGGTATCTGGTGTGCTTGTGCCCCATGTCTGCCCAATGGCTGAGTGTCAGAACCCTTGCTGATGGAGAGCAAAGGTCTATCAGCTGTACATTGCTGGCTTGATAAAAAATGGGGCCTGGGGATGTAAAATCATAGAATGTCTCAAGTTGGAAGGGACCCATAAGGATCATCAAGTCCAACTCCCTACAGGACTACCTAAAACTAAACCATATGACTAAGAGCATTGTCCAGCCTGTCTTTGAACTCTGATGGGCTTGGTGCCATGACCCCTTCCCTGGGAGCCTGCTCTAGTGACCCTTTCCATGAAGAACCTTTTCCTAATGTCCCATTTGAGCTTCCCCTGATGCAGCTTCATTCCATTCCCTTGCATCCTATTGCTGGTCTCCAGAGAGAAGAGGTCAGCACCTCCCTCTCCACTGCTCTCCTTGAGCAGGTTGTAGGTAGTCACCCCTCAGGTTTCATCCAGGTGGCCTCACCTGCTTCTCCTAAGTCTTGCCCTCGAGGCCTTTCATCATTTTGGTCACCTGCTCTGGACACACTCTGGTAGTTTGATGTCCTCCTTCTGTGGAGGTGCCCAAAATGGCACAAAGCACTGGAGGTGGGGCTGAACCAGGGCTCTGCAGAGTGGGACACCCACCTCACTCAACCAGCTGGCTGTGCTGTGTGTGATGCATGTGGGACACAGTTGGCCTTTTTGGCTACCAAGGCACACTGTTGACTCATATTCAACTTGCCATCAACTCAGACTCCCAGATCTCTTTCCTTGGGGCTGCTCTCCTGCCTTTCATCCACCTATTTGTACGTGTAACCAGGATTACCCTGTCTTAGATGGAGAATCCAACACTTGCTCTTGTTGGATATCATGTGGTTGGTGATTGCCCAGCTCTCTGTCTACCCAGATATCTCTGTAAGGCCTCTCTACCCTTGTGAGAGTCCACAGTTCCTCCTGGTTTAGTATCATTGACAAACTTACTTAATGTACATCTGATTTGTGTGTCCAGATTATTTATAAAAACATCAGAGAGCACTGGCCCTAAAACCAAGCCCTGGGGAACCACAGTGGTGACTGGTCACCAGCCTGAAGTAACCCATTTACTATAACTCTTTGAGCTTGATCCATCAATCAACTGCTTACCCAACATATTATGGACTTCTCTAGCTCTGTGTTGGACATTTTGCCCAGAGGATACTGTGAGACACACAATTACAAGCTTTTCTAAAATCCCAAACCAACCACATCTCCTGACTTCCTTTGGCCAACTAATTGGGTTACTTTGTTATAAAAGGAAATTAGATTGTTCAAGCAGGACTTGCCCCTCATGAACTTCGACTTGCTGTGACCAATGACTGTATTGTCTCTGAAGTGTTTTTCAGTAACTCCCAGAATAACCTTCTTCATAATTTTACCAGGCACTGAAGTGAGGCTGACAGGCCTGTGGTTGCCAGGGGCTTCCTTCTTATTCCTCTTGAAAATCAGGACAACATTTATCAGCTTCCATTTGACTGGGGCCTCTCCAGGCTCCCAAGACCTTGCTGATGGTCTGTTTGCCCACCCTGGTCGTGGCACTCTTGGTCGCTAGTGCTCCCTAGGGGCTTCTTTGATAGATGTGGGGACTTGGCCACCATTTCTCCTGGCCTTGCCCTGGTCTACTTAGCTGCTGTGGCATGAGCTGTGGGATCCTGGTGAGTCTCTCCACACCTCTCATACTCTCTGGTTCAGGAAGCCTCATTGAACACCACATTCTATACTCCTGAAAAGAAGAGGAGAGCCTGTGAAATGAAGCCATTCCCAGACAGGAGAACACCTGGAAGGAGAGGATTCATGTGGCTCCTTGCTGCTTGCCTGCTGTGCTACAAGAGCTGCATGAGCATGAATTCTTGTTCTTCACTCTGGCTGTGACAGTTTTATGTTGCCTTGATTTTTATGGGTGGGGGCCAGTGCTAGGAGACAGGATCAGAGAGATTGGACTTGAGACAGCTGCAATCTGTGCAGTTGTTGCTGTGCATGTGCTGTGGGCTCCTTTATAAGGACAAGGCTCACCTCCTAAGTGTTGATAGAACAGTTATCTCACTTTAAAAAGACTGAGATGACAAGATTAAAATCATCCCCTCATCGTAGCATTGCTCTCCAGCTGTGCTAGTGCCAAACACCTGCCAGGTCCTGCTGTTGCCAAGTATTGTGTGTAGGGCAATTATCTGAGATCTGAGGCATTTGTTAGAGGGCAAATCCTCTGCTTTTCTAGGAGGACAGCAGAGGCAAGAGGCCATTACCTCAGTTATATCACTAAGTTAAAGCCAAACTGATGCTTGTATTAGAATATGTAACATGCCAAGCACATCATTAGTGGGAAACCAAAAGATAACAGCAACAGTGGCTAAAATCCTAATTCATGTTGACGTGAGGTCTTGTGTGACTTTGAAAACCAGGAAATTCACTGTGATGGTTCAAGCAACAGCCCAGAGTGTTCTGCCAGGCCTAAATATCTCAGCCTGGTAAAGGATGTTTTTTATGTAGAGAAACATGCATGTGCAGACCAAGGAATTGTGCATAGATATTAAAAAAAAGAGAGGAAAATAATACATCTACAGGTGCTTGTGTAAACTGCTCTCAAGTGGATTTTCTGTTTAGGTGTAATTCAGCTGCCACTGCTCTGTGTTTGATCTTCAATTTCAACTGTTGACTGTTGTCTTTCAGCCCTTGGAGTGTTTAATCCCTGTGGCATTAGGTGTAGTCTGTCATATTTATGGCCATAAATCTGTATCCTTTTACTGTGTGGTGATTCACTTGTTTTGCACATGCTTATGTTATTGACCTGATTATTATACACTGGCAAAACTCCAGTTCTATAACATGATAACCATGAAAGGCAATGTTTTTGCTTATTCTGTAGGTTATTCAGATGGATATTTGCTAAACCAGGTGGCCTAGTCTTGCTAGCTTTATAACTCTTCAAACCTCTTGATCCAAGAGGAGTAGGTGAAGAAGAGGAATGAGGGCAGAAGGAACAGCTGTAGACCATTTCTGAGGATGATTCAAGCAAGACAGGTCTTCAGTGACTCTTCAGGACTTCAGTGATCAAAGTCAGGGAAATCACATTTGACATGGGAGGTTCTGAGGTCGGCACTCCTGGGGCACAAGCATCCACATCGTGAGCCAGCCTGCCCTCCTAATGCCTCCACACAGAACTGAACTTGGAGACTTTCAAATACTTATGCCCTGCTCTTGGAAGCACAGTGGTGCTGACCCACCCTTCTACCATCCTAACGGCCAACAGTGGTGGGCAGGTGCTTGGAAAAGAGATGACTTTGGAGAAGATATGATGAAAATCTGTCAAACTTTCAGATATCAGTAGGAAATTATTTTTCACTGTTTATTCTGTTGTAAAAGCTAAGGAGAAGCAAAACAAACTAGCTGTTGGCTAGTGCAAAACAAACTAGCTGTTGTCTAGTGTAAAACAAACTAGCTGTTGGCTAGTGTAAAAGTGTAAAATGAACAAGATGAAGCTGCTTTTCATACAGTGAGTATCAGAGCTCCTCTTCTCTGGAGGTTAAAATTTTGTGTGTCTAGAAAGTGCACTTGAGTTGTTTACAGATGTCTCTCTTTAATTGTCTAGTCAGTACAGAGACATCGTCTCTGCAGACTGTGGCTGGTGATAGCAGCACAGTAGGCTGGAGAAGTGGCCCACAAAGGCACTGCTGCAGCTGGGATAGGAGCAAGCTAGAGCTTTGGCCTGACTGCTGGCAGCTGTTCTTAGACTTTTGTACAACTCTTGAACATTCCTAACAACCTCATTGTCCCAGAGGGGACAGAAGTATCTGTAGTCCATTCAGAGCTTGGGCCAACACTGTCTATAGCTGGTGGAGAAGAGTAAGAAACACAAGAAAAGTGTCATAAAAAAATGGGGTCAAGAGATCACTATTTTTTTTTTTTCCACACAAAGCCAATCTCTTGGAGGAGAAAAACCTAACCAGGAGAACCCACCTGCTGCAGAGGGGATGGATGGAGGTTATGTTATGGTTTATACTGGGACTTCCCTCACTAATGTGTTTTTTCAAGAATATCCAAGCTTTCTCTTTGTGCTTTTTCTGTTTCCTTTCACACTAATAATCACACATGTAGCGATGAATATAAGAAACAACTTTAGTAGATTAAGTCTATACTCTCCTGACAGTATATTTTTCATGGTAATGACTTGCTTTGATAAGAATGCAGAAGGATTATTGTAGGATTTCTAATGAGAATGAAACCTCTGAAGTGGCTTGGCTTCATAGAGGTGCAGGGACTGCAAGACCAAGCATAGAAAAGAAAAGCAGGCAGATAGCTAAGGCTCTGGGCTAGGCTGCAGGAGACCCAGGCTTGAAACTTGGCTCCAACAGATTGGTTAACATGGGCAAAGCAGCTAGACTTTGTTCCTGTGAAAAGAAGCTGGAGAACCTCTTTTCCTCCAGGCTTTGTATATCCTGCCCACTAGATCCTTCAAACAAAGGCTTTGCCTTCCTTCTCTCTTCCAACTTTGAGTTATTGCCCTTTTTATGGCTTCTGGAAAAGCTGTGGAAAAACACCCTCTTTGGAACAGGTTATTCACAGAAAGTCCTGTGCTCTCTTTGCCCTGTGGCAGCAGGCTGTAGGAAAGGTCTGACCTGAAAGCCACGCAGCTTTTTCACCCACTGCTGTGCTGTCAGCAGGGCTTACCCAACGAGCAGGAGCAAGTGCCTCTGGGGCAGGGCTGGCTGGCAGCTGGGAACGTGGGGCACCAGAAAATGAGTCCAGTTGTGCCTGCAAAAGGTGCTGCAGGCAGAACTGGAGTCTGATGGCTGTGGCATGCTGCTTTGATGGCAAAGGAGAGCTTTTGCATGGGTATTTTTAGAAGGAAGCTTTTTGGGACCAGAAGGGATGTGTGTGTGATTTGGCTGCAGGTAAGGCTTAGGCTGGGAGTCATATTTTAGATGCACAGAGCTAGAATAATACTTGAGAGTCAGGTCCCTAAGTAAGGACCAGCTGTGTCCAATGGTAAGTGGAGCTGGGAGTAATACCATGAGCAGTAGGGTGGAGGCCTCACCAGCCAGGGCTTATCCTATGGCATCCCAGCAAGGGAGCAGGGTGGGGCAGCGATGGTGGCCAGGTTTGGCCAACAGTCCAGGTCACCACACTGGCCTGCAGTTTATGAAGCAAGTCTGGTCCAAGCCAGAAAAGTGATTCTGCAAGTCAGGGTCAGGATTAGCAGGGTGCCAGGCTGCTGCAGTGTAGCTCAGGCAAGAGCCAAAGGTGGGAGCCTAAAACCAGCTTCAGCCCAGAGAAGTGGGAGCAACCATCTGAACTTCTAGAAGCAGGATGTCCTTCCTGTGCACTTACACAACATGGAGCCTGGGTATGCATGAACCAGGAATTAGCCCTTATTCCTACAGCTTCCAAATAGAACTAATTACTGCTCCAAGAGATGATAGGTGTGTCCTTTTTGCTGCTGAAACCTTGAGCCTGGGTCAGGGAAGGTGCAGAAGTGAGGTTACAGGCCTTATTTGGGCTGCTGTGGTGTTCAGACATTGTCACCAAGTCCCAAAACTCTTAAATGCCACCCAGTTAGCCCAGGGCTGGTGAGCTGGACAGTGCTAAGGAAGCAGCAGGAGCCTTTGTGCATCAGCATCCAGGCAGTGGATCAGCAAAGGTCAGCAGGCAGTGCTCTTTCAGGGAGCACATCTTGACTGTAAAAAGACAGCCAAACATCTCCAAGTTTGGAGATACTGCTGAGTTTGAAATCTGAAAACAAAACTCTAACTGCCCAGTAATTGATGTTCTTGGAGACTGGCTGTGGAAACACTGGCTCCTTTGGGTTTGGTTCTTAGCACTCAGATCTTCTTTATTATAGAATAAAAAATAATGTGAGCATAGCTCAAACTGACCTGGTAATGAAAAGTGAAAGTGCAATATCTGCAGGTTTTTTTCTTATTGTTTGTTTGTGCTGGGAATCATCTCTCTCAGGAACCATCCTTAGCTACCAGACTTCATCTGGTTAAGGTCACTCAGCACTTAACCTCTCAGTCCAGCAGTTAAACATCTGTATAATAACACCTCATCCACTTGATAGGGCTGTCATGCAGCTCACAGGAGTCATTCATACCTCTCATTTCTTTTCTAAATCTTATGATTAAAAGGTGAGGTGTTAGTATCTGCCTTACTACTGTGAGTACATTGTGAATCCTCCTGTGTACACAGGCAATTTCAGTCGGCATGTTGAGTGTTTGAGTCCTCTTAACTGTAGTTAAAGTATACTCTGCACAGCTAAATAACCGTGGCTTGATGGAGTTCTCTTTCTTAACAATAATTAGGGAGTTTTAGATAAATTGTGTGGTTTTCTGTGACCTGGAGTAACAGCTGCAGATTGTAATAAACAATTGGAAGCCAGAACACATAATAATTGTGCATCGTGACAGCTTAATTCTCAGCAGTGCAAGAATACTGGTAGCTTGGGGTTTTTTCCATCCATAAACCTAGAAAATATTTCCTCCTTTTCAGCACTGGCCCGTGGCTGGCAGGTGCATTGCTGGTATAGAATGACATCTACTGGCAACCAGAAGTTTGCAGAGTCTCCAGCACTTGGCTCTTTAGAGGATTTCTCTGCCGAGATCCATTGGCAGAGTGGGAAGGGAGCATGTGAGAAAGATTTGCCAACTTTGTGCTGCTTCTGGTAGAGGAACTCGGGCTGGGGGGAGGGAAGAGATTGCCTTGATTCTGTCATTGATAACTCTTGTTTGATAGTGGGGTGCTCCCTAGAGTGATATTGCAGTGGGTAGGTATGGATTAGCTGCCTGTTCTGTGGAAAACAAAAAGCTTTCCTAGCAGTCTGGACAATGCTGAAGTGGATCTTGTAGCCTAATGAATCACACAGAGCTGAAGCATCACACGGAGCAAGTGGCTGTCACTAGACTATCAAAGGCATCTTAAGTGTTCTCAGCCCCTCTCCCTGTTGCATATTTTCACATCCATCTAGTTAAGCAGCCAGATTTCCCCTTTTCCACTGATCAAAGCTGTTGCCAGGCTGAGTTTTCTTCTTCATGGCTGAGAAGGTTCAGGTGCCTTTTTCATGGGTTCCCTGGAGGTGCAGAAGAAGGCAGGTGAGACCATGGCAGCACCATGTATTCACGCAGTTCTTTAATCGCCCGCACACAACCCTGAAAGTCTTTCATTTCTCCTTTTGGGTCCCTCACTCTTTTTCTTAAGCACTACCTGGAGATTTTGTCTCCCAAAGTCCACAAGGCCTGTTGTATCTCACAACAGAAGGATGGTGATCTGTGTCTGAGACCTTACTGGGTAATGACCATGCACGTAGTGGCAAATGCCAGATGGGGAAAATGGGTTTTCTTTCATGTGAGATGTTTATTTTCAAGTTGAAATGGTGTTTGGACCATTAGTGGTTGTTATTTCAAGAGAATCTGATGAGTTTGGTGGTGTGAGTAGGTTTGGGTCTCTGGAGACTCAGTTTCTGTTTCTGGCTCTGTACCATTGTCTCCATAGGGGATCTTGACCTTGCCTTCCTCCTATCTCAGCGTTCAAGTAAAACAGCAAGAAAATCATGACCTTTGTAATGCACTCTGAGATGAGAAGACCTGGGGAGCAGCATCGTTCTGTAAACAAATATGTCTAGTTGGACCAAAAATGGTTTATAATTTTGGCAAGTACTTGACTAAACAGCCTGAGGTATGTTTGGCAGTCTCTCTGGCAGCCAGCAGAGGTGTATTGCTGCACGTGTACAAGTAGGTGGTGATAAGACTTAAGGCAGGATGCTGTCTCCAGTTTGGGCATGGTACTTAAAGAGATGTGGAGAGAAGCTGCTCATTGGAGAGAGAAGAGAAGGAGAGGAATGATCAGTGACTTTGCAAATTTAATCAGCAGGGTGAGAGTGAAAGGAATGGGCTCTGCAAGTTGGGTAGAAATCATGGGCTAGATGGAAAAGTTTTCTACGTATTTCCATGAGAAGCCAGAATAAATTCTAAGGGTTGAATGTGGAGCATGAGTACAGCTGATGTTTAAGAGCAGATCAGCACTGGAGTTTGGAGTGCTCTGACACAGTACTCCTCTGCCCTAATGTGCTCTTCTCAGAGCTACTGACATTTTTGAGGGATGTATGGAGGTCTGAAGCATCATTAACTTCTCAGGAGCAGAGAAGAAGGAATTAATACATTTTTCTTGCAAGGCAAAGTCTCAACTAGTAGGTGGCAAATCATTCACAAGTTCAGAACTATTTTTTCTGTGTGCTATTTATAGATGTAAGGACATAAATTAATCAATGTCATGATACATGACTGGATTATTTGTCTACTTCAATGAACACTTGCCCTCTAGCCCTTGGCAAGCTGTTTGTCTGGTCCTGAGCAGTGGCAGATGCCAGCCAGGAACATCAGCTTGTACTGGGAGACAAGGAAGGTTTTGGAACAGGGTTATGTTTTTCACATTTGGAAGTCTGACAAATGTATCTTTTACTGAGGACCCTCTTACCCCAACTATGCAAACAAGAAAAACTGGAATTTCAGGAACTACTGGTCCTGCTTCTGGGACTCCAGCCCATTGTAGTCCAGGTTACTTTTCAGGTTATTCCTCAGTGCAGTGTTATTGCTGTACCAGCTGCCTGCTGTTACCTTTTACCTCCTATTCAGTATATTCAGTCATAAACAGGGCTGCAAAGCATTTGATTGTTTCTTAATTTGAATGTTTCAACAATTGATTAAGCAACTCTTCTGGCTGCTGAACACAAGATTTGAGACACGACAGCTCCCCCTTGTATTCTCCTGTGCTTTCTCTTTTGCAGAGGTAGATGCCTTCTTCAAGTAAGTGCTTCACTTGGGGCAGCACTGATTCTACATGGCCCAGCAGTTCAGTAGTTGCCAAAGCTGTCTGGCCACCCCAGTCTGTCACCAGCTACTTACATAGTGAGTGCAGGAGTGTTGTGCTTGGGATGCAGCTAATATGAAGCTAATGAGCAGGATCTTGGGCACCAAAGACATCTTTGACCTCTTTAGGATATTTCCCTGCTATTCTGAACTCTACAGTGACCTTGATTAGGGTAGAGCTGCTTACCATATTGGTGAGTTCTGATGTGTCTTCTCTGCTGGAGTACCAAGTTTATGGGTGACCATGTGTTCAACTGACTGCTACACAGCTGCTGCTTCACCTGCTTTGGTACAATGGTGGAGTAGCAAGTTTCTTCAGAGAAAGATATCTGTTGGTATCCCTGAAAAATTATCTCCCCATAAGAACAAGGACTAGGATCATATGCTGAAGGGTCATAAGGATGCTGTTGGTCTTGTGGTAGGGTTCATGATGTTCATGATAAGGTTCAAGGGTTCAGAGACCCTTGAAAGACCGAGGTCTCCTGAATTTTTCCTGGAGAATTACCTTTCAGAGACAACTGACTTCTATGCAATGCATTAAGTAAAGTCTTTGATCTGTTTGCAGTACAAAAAATGCCCATAACTATCATTTAACCAGCTCTCTGCATACTGAGGTGGGTTTCATGGTAGACTAGCCATGCCTGCAACTTCTACTGACCACTGTGTGTCATGTCCACATGACCTCTCTGTTTATTAAATAAGTGTATAATAATACAAAGACCCAGTGGAGAAGAACTTCTTTATTTCTTAGAATGAACTAAAGTGAACTCCAAGTTGAGATGAGTTGTCTTATTTCTTCTGGAAGAAAAAGATAATGCTGTTTCTGGTGTCAAATTTGCCAAGATATTTTAATTGGGTTTTAACATCATTAAGCTAATAGAATTCTGCATCTGTGCATTGGAGAATGGCAGTCATTTGTGCTGCCTGTCTGGTCAGCAGCTTTTGAAATAGAGCTGGGTGACACATATCCACTGCAGCTCTGACTCTCAGCTGGCCTGCAGATCACCCCTGGGTTTTAATGAAACCTTTGTCATCGCCTTGCCACTCTACAAAAAGACAAACACAGAATTTACAGTGTTTTTCAAGAAGATATTTATTATTGTGAAACGTTTCATTTCAACCTCATCAAGGGGCTCCTGAATGGGAAAACTTAGAAAGGAAAGGTATTACATCCTTCCAGACCATGCAGTCTCCTGGAAGTGTTGTCAGACAATGGATTCTGAAGAACACTCTCAACTTGCCACATCTCTTCTGTCCCACTTCTCCACTTTGCTCACCAAAGAGTGAGAACAGTTTAGTGTGTAAGCATGGATCAGCAGTAGGACACTTACCCATGGTCTTCTAGTTTTACTCTTTGTGAACATGAGGTTGCCAAGTTAAATTCAGGCCAAGGAACCAGCAAAGAGAACGAATAAACTTATGGTGAGGGCACTGACCTAGGACACTGGAAATCTGCAGTTTCTGTCTCTGTCCCAGGCTCTGTGACCTTCCATATGTCTCCTGCTCAGTTGTACCTCTGACTCGTCACCCTCATGAGATGAAGGCAATATTACAGTTGCTATAACTTCCTTCTCACTTCACAGGGATGCTGTGAAGTTAATTAACAAAGGAGAGAGGGGTGTGTTAATGGCAAAGTGGTAACACTGCACAGTTCAATTTTGCTTCTGTTTCCATTTCATCTTGCCCATTTTCTTCTGCTTCCCTTCAGCTCTTGCTGTTTTGTCTCCTACTTTGGATGTAGATCCCCCCAGTTTGTGCAGCTGTCAATATGCTGAGCGTGTGATTCATGAGTTTCTGCTTGAAAGATTTTTGAAGGTCTCCCAATGACACTTTTATTGATGTTTTGTGACAAGGTTAGAAATTATTTTGGTTTAGGACTAGAAAAGTGGCACTTCTGTGTTAGATATAAAGTTTGGAAGAGAAAATACAGAAAATGTATAGAATTGACCTTAGAGTGATCTACCTTCTGTCACCTGCTTTGTAAGCTGAAGGAAATGTCCAGTGATTTACTGGAATTTGACAGGCAAATGAGACTCTAACCATGTGTTTTGGACTGATTTTCCCCCCCATTATTTCTTGTTTAGTTTGCTCTCATTTCCATTAACGTAGGCCACAACCCAGACTTAGAAATAAAATATGTGATTATAGACCACAGCTGTTCTCAAGTTGGAAGAAATATTTGTAAACTTGGCAGCTGCTTGAGGAGCTGCAAGTGGAGGAAATAAAAGCAGTTAAACTTGAGCAGATTACTTAGAAACCATCACTGAGGGATTATTCCTTTGTGTGCTACTGATGTCTTTGCAGAATCAGGTAGTGCTGATCTGTCCTATCTCTGTATCTTTCCATCGACCTGCAGATCCCTTTCTTCTCCATTTTAGGTCTTTTTCTTTTCAGAGAAATTCTGCCATGAGGCTGGATATGGCAAAATCCCTGTATGGAGGTAACAGCATCGAGCAATTAAAGTCATCTGCTTCATAATGTCATAGTTCTCTCTGCTCAGCCACGTGGGAATCTCGATGAGATGTAGATATAATTTGGTCACAGACCATATACATAATGTTGAGGTGATTCTGCGGGGTAGTGAGGATCACTGTAACCCAAGTGAGGGGAACTGTTGGGTGATATGCAGCAAATGAAGCTACGTGTGCATATGGGGATCATGTAATGGAAGGTTTAAAAGAATAAAAAGGCAACTTTCATGATCATGGAGGGTTCACTAACTCTCCTATGAGGACAGGCTGAGAGAGTTGGGGTTGTTCAGCCTGGAGAAAAGAAGGCTTCAGGGAGACCTTATTGCAGCCTTGCAGTATCTGAAGGTGCCTTCAGGAAACCTGGGCAGGGACTTTTTACAATGGTTTGTAGTGATAGGACGGGGGGAATGGGTTCAAACTGGAAGAGGGTAAATTTAGATGTAAACAAAAAGCTCTTCACTGTGAGGGTGGTGAGACACTGGAACAGGCTGCCCAGGGAAGGTGTGGATGCTCCACCACTGGATATATCCAAGACCAGATTGCACAACCTGGTCTAGTGGGAGATGTCCCTGCTGTATTATTAATGTACTTCCTCGGAGGTACAACAACTACTCCCACATTCAAGTTTTTGTGCACTACTCTGTTGACTGGGGAAGCAATAGGTCACCCCACCTGCAGCATAAAACTAATCCATAAAGTGCAGGCTGAGCCTTAGAGAAGCTGCCTTAGAATCTATGCTCTGTTGCCCTCCTTAACAATTAAGAGACTTCAGTCTCTTCTGCCTTTGCTGCTTCTTCCCAGTTCCATGGAGATCTTGGTCCTTCTAACCTTCCTATTCATGTCCAGATGTTCCTCCAGAAAGGGACAGCCTTCAAAGTTCAGAAACTCACAAAGTAGATGTGTGGCAGCAGAAGTGCATGGCATAAGCAGGTAGGTGTGGTTCACATGTCACCACCAGCAGCTCATTGTGTTGAAGCTGGGAATGCAGCCAGCCTGTGGATATAGAGAATTATTTTTATCCCTTTCAGTGGCACAACCAGATTTGGCCTTGGTGCAAGGAATGTGATGGGCTTTTCTTCTCCAGGGCTTGATGCCAGCTGCTGAAGACTACCCATTTTCCTGCTGTGGTGCCTGGATCCTTCAGCCCAGCACCCTTCATGACCATATCTGCTTGGCAGCTTTTCCCTGGCCTGTGCTCTCTGCCTCTGCTGTTTCTTTATTGTATTTACACACTGCTTGCAATTTTAAACTGAGCTTTAGTGGCTGTCATTTAATATTTATTCACAGCATTCAGCAGAGTGACCCAAGCAGAGAACAAATGAGGCATTGCTGTAATTCAAGTAAATAATGGCAGAATAACTACTGGAAGTTGAAAAATGACGTTTGTAGGAATGTGTAGCTCTATGTACACTCTGTAACCTCTGAACAGTCCCAGTCTGTGTCAGGGTGTGACTTCAGGGCTTGCACTGTGCAGCCCAGAGGATGAAACTAGAATAGGTGGTTAGCTTTCTAGTGGCTAAGAGAAAGACAGCATGCCTGTGAGCCTGGAAAGGGGAGATCTGCTGCCTTCCTTTGGAGCTTAACTGCTGGAGCTGTAACTTCCCCAGCAAGAACTCTGAACAATATCATTTCAGCCCCTGATGATTTCTTCTTTTGCCAATTTTGTCATTCTCTAAGTGTACCTTGCCCTGGCTTTAGAAGGTAGTTTCCAGGACAGATGAGCTGGCAAGAGCCCCTCGAATCACTAGTGCTGGAGAGAGAGAAGAGCTTTTCTTCTAACCCAGCTGATCTAGTTGGTGGGATTGAGGGGAGGGGACAGACGCCTTTTGGATACACCAGCACTTCCCTAGGTCTGAGCAGCACGCTGAACGCACTGCTTGGGATTTTACCCAATTAAAACAAAAACTAACAGACAAAGGAAAAGAACAGGTGATGGATCTGCAGTGCAGTTTGTGAAGTTGGGTCGTTTAAAAAAGCAAGAAGAGTTCTTAGTGAAGTAAATTGCTCTGGCATCAGGACTCTTCCAGTTAGCTGCGTCCTCGGGGGGGTTTGGCAGCTGCCTGTGAGTGCAGGGTGTAAGCTCTTGGTTCCTTTCCCATCCCTGCCTGTCACAGCCCCTCTGGCACTGTGTGAGCACAGCAGCACCAGCACTTCCCTCCCTCCTGCCCTCTTCTGCTGCCCACTCCTGCAGGGGACAGTTTACTCTGTGAACATGAGCCTTTTGGCACAGGCAATGCAATTCCTTCTTGTGCTTTTGGTAAGGTTCAAACGTTTGCTGAACCTACCCTCAGCCTGATGTGTTTTTCTGCTTGGTGAGGGATGTAAGGAAGCTAGCCAGGGCTAATGGGGAGTCAGTGGATGGAGCCCTTTCCATTTTGTAGCCTGGTGGGGTTCACTGGTGGTTCCTGGAGACATTAAACCCATCTCTAAAATCTTTCTGTGTCTCTAAAATGCTTCTATGCATTTTTTCTTGTGGAAGAACTGCTAAAGTTGGTGGATACTAGAAGATTTCTCCTGCAGGCTGGTTGAGTTTTGATCCAGTAAAGGGTCAGCTCTGTGCCAGGCTGTTTGATGTGTGGCATGTGGTGCTTCAGTTTAAGCAGCAGGAGAGAGGAGATGGCAGTAGAAACAGGTGAAGAAACTGATTTTAGTGAGCTCCTCATAGGAGCCTTGCTGGCTCTCATATCCCCTGAGCATGGTGCATCCCTGGAGCCTTTTTTCTCTGCTTGGAAAAGCTGGTGAGTGGGTGGCAGTTCAGGCTGACCAGCTGTCTCTGTTATGGATGGTCATCAGGTTGGAAAGGTTTGCACTTTCCTGCAAATGCCCATGGAGCCTCTTGGCTGTGAAGGCCAACAGATATCCTCTGGGCTTCACATCTTTGCAGGCAGCTGCTTGAGATCTGTTAAAAGCCAAAAGGACAAAATCATACTGCTTTAGTCAATCTAAAAAAAAAAAATCCAAAGGAAAAGCCTCTTTCTCTTCCTGGGATAGCTGTTGGTTAGGAAACAAGTTGCCATTTGGACCTGAGGAAAGGAGTAATCTCATTGTTGGAGGTTTTCAACACCAGATTGGAAAAACTCTGAACAACTTGGCTGGAATTCACTGTTGATGGTGCTTTGAGTGGGAGGTTAGACTTGAAACCTCACGAGGTCCTGCCCAGCATGAATGGCTCTGTGAGCACTGTGCATCCAACTTATTGACTCATGCTGTGATCAACTCATTCAGCTGTGCCAAGGAATTGCCACTTCACAGGGAAAAAAACATAGGCAAGGGAAGAAGCTAATTAACCATACTCCTTCATTTTGTGTAGAAGAGACACAAATCATTTTCCTACCTATGCTGCACACTTTGCTATGGAACAGCAGTTTCTTCAAGTTATATTAACCTCTTAGAGCAAATTATTTCCTTAAAAATCACATTTGCTGTTTGATGGGTTTTCTATCTCATTAGGGAGCCATTCAAATCCAGCAGATCTGATTTTTACCACCGGCTGCATTGCAAATTCTAGACAGAGTGCTTCATTATGGTTGGACCTGATGGTCTTAAAGGTCTCTTCCAACCAAAATGATTCTGTGCGTCTCTTCTACGAAGGCTCAGTTAGCAAATGTGATTATAAAAGTATCTAATGGCTTCAGTTTGGATATATACTACAGATACTTTCCAGATACTGTCTTTTATTAACCTTCAGGTGCCAAATATACCTGTAAATAAATAAGAGCAGATTTTGTCATGCTGTCTGACATGGACTGGAACCTTGCCCTAGGAATACACAGATCTAAGTCTTCTGGACTACTCATGCAGGAAATAAAGACTACAAAGACTGAAAGTGGCAGAATTTGGCCTGAATTTATCTAAATATGTGGGTAACCCATAAATATATACAGGTAACTTATAAATCCATGCATCAGTTTCTTAGCCACTTTAATGCTCTTTCAACAAGATTCTTCAATATTATTAGGGTTTTACAAAAGCAGATGGGCAAAAAAAACCCCTCAGCTGCTTAGCTCTGCTCTGTGGCATGTCCTTTGCCAGCAGTTCTAGTGGCTTAACATCCCACAGATGGATGTCCACTGTTTCAGGCACTGGTGACAGTCCATTGAAGGACTCACACCAACACCTCGTTGGTTTTTTTTTTTTTTTTTTCCAAAATATGCCCTTGCCATTGGAAATTTGGTGTGACAGTAAGTTGGCCATGTCAAATTTTAAGTCCCAGTGCTTTGAAATGTGGCAACAAGAGAGTTTTTCAGTGAAATGTTTCTATGCTTCAAATTCTTCTTTTTAATGAGGATAAGTCTGTAATCTTTTTCGTGGAAGAAGACTGGTTCTGGATTTACAAAACAGAGGAAAACAATGGAATGGAAAATTGAAAGTGAACCTTTTCAAATACAGGCAAGTTACAGGTGACCGAAAACATCATTACAGCAAAGCAGAGGAGCTGGCCTTGATGCTCAAGAGATGATAACTGTGCCATCTAAAACAGACAAATGTACCACAGAATGGGGTGGCATTTCTTCTGAGATGTTTTGTCCATTTGTGTTTTAGGGTGAAGAAGGTTCCCCCGGATTTCCTGGGCTGAAAGGGGATAAGGGAGAAAAAGTAAGTCTGAGTCTTTATTAATTATCCAATCAAAATTTTAAACTGTTGTGGAAGGCTAATGAACAGACACTCTCTTCCAGGTCTTTTTTTTTCCCCTTCTGTATTTTCTTGTTACGTGTTAACAACCTGCTGAGAAAAGGAGACTAAACTCTTGTGCTATTTTTCAGCAAGGTGCACCTTAAAATCTTTAAACATTGATGTTGTTCAGCCACATTGGACAAACATGTGGAGATCTCAAGGGCTTGACATTTATCTAAACTTTCTGAAGCTCCAAAGCAGAGAAGAGTGAGACTGAATAGCAGCCCGGTGCTAATGCCTCCACATCCAGAAACACCAGTGTTTCTTCAGTATGAGACATGGAAGGCCAAAGATTATGATGTCCTGTCTTGCAATGATCATAAATAACTTTTAGACTGAGATAGCCTTTAGCTGCTTACTGTGTCATCATCTCAAAAACAAACCAAAAAAATCCTCTACCAGGCTTCCTCTATCGACTAGTGTTTGCTTTGGACACATTTTTCAGCTATGCCTTGATGCTTACAGGAGGGATTTGGGGAATTTAAACTTTTTCCACCTCTTGTAAAATAGCAAATGTTCAGGACTGCAAGGTGAGATCCCCCTCCCAGTAACACACAGCAAATGAGCTTGGTTTAATCAGAGCCCAGGGTGGCAGTTTGCAGTGCCCATTTCTCATTGGAAACTTTTTTTCACAATGCTGTTAAGAAGAAACCACTACAGTGCCTAGAAGGAAAAACCCTGAGCCAGTTGCTCACCACCTACATTGCCTTGCCTGTTGTGTCTGTTCTCTTTCCATTCCCCATTTGTTCTTTTAAGTTGCCAGCTGCATGCAGCAAAAATTGCCTTTTCTCTGTGTTTGCTGCAATCCTCTCCACATATTCAGTGCCATTTGTCCTGATGTATGGGAAGATTTAAAAAGTGGTGCCTGGGTTTCTGTTCCTTTGTTTTCTACAGCTTTGCCTGTTCACAGCTCTGAGACTTGCTTCCTGGTGGCAGGGTAGTTTGTGAGGGCTGCTTTGATTTTTTCTAGGTTTCTCTTCTGTTTGTTTTCAGGCTCATTACTTATGTGCATTGTAGCTGTGGCTGGAGGCTTCTGAGCTTTGGGATGGATGCTGTACAACCAAGGAGTGAAAAAAAAATAAATTAAAAAAATTAGTATTCAGTCACAAAATAACAGTTTTTGGATACAAGGGAATGGTAGACAGAAAGGCTGAGGGGAGATGATATTAAGATGACTCAATTGTTACATATTTAATTAGCTGCACAGCTTTTGTATTAATTTATTCTTAAATGAGTTAAGTGGCCAAGAGTGCCTAGTTCCTCATTAGCAGCTCATCAATCGGCCACAGCCTGTTAATGGCAGCAGCAGCTCCTCCAGAGACTGTAAATAATAAATGTTTGTGCTGAAATGATTCTCCTTGTTCCTTATCCTTGTCTTGATGCCTCACTCATGTCCTGGCACTTGCAGGGGGTGTTAATATTGTTCTGATGCAGATTCTGTTGTTGTTGCAGGGGTCCCTGGGCTCCCCTGGCCCCCCCGGGAGGGATGGAGCAAAAGGAGAAGCCGTAAGCCTTTTTGTTCCTCCCCTTTCATGGCAAGGAAAGCAGTGGAAATCAATCTGTGATGAGTGGAACGTGTCTTGGGGATTTGCATGGCTGTTTTAGGACCACAGGAATAACTGGCAGGAGGTTAACAGTCCCAGCTCTCTTCCTCACCTCTTCACAGGGGTGGCAGATGTCCTGTGGATTAGCTGTGCTGAGGGGCTCCCAGGGCAGCTCTGGTCCCATCGTTAAGATGGGGAAGGGGGTGGTCCTGGCAGCCTGTGGCTTGGGACCTGCTGCTGCAGTGTTGGTTCATAGCTGCAGAGCCTGGGCATTTAAGCCTGGCAAAGAGTTATCAGCTAGTGGAGGTGGCAGAGGGTGCAAGGAACCATCCTGTGCTTGCACAATGGACAGGGGTGAGAAAAATGGATGTGCCAGTCACAGAAACAAGGACCTGAACTCCTCTTGTGAACCTCTGAAAGCTAAGAGCACAGGAGGAGGTGCAGGTTAGCTCAAAGAAGGATGAAGCAAACCAAATATTGTCTTTAAGAGGAGTTTAAGTCCTCTTTTAGGAGGAGTTGAGGCATAAAACCACAAACTATTTTTCCAGAATCTTATGGAAGTGTGTTTTAGAGCATTTATTCCTTTCCCCTGCTTGATCACAGCTTTAAATTATCTTCACACTGGTGGTGGATCTTGATCATCTCATTCACCATCCCTTTGCATCAGTCATTTGGCAGCAATGGGAGGAAGTTGAGGAAAGAACTCTTTGGAAAAAACCACAGACTCATTTTCCAGAATCATATGTAAGTGTGTTTTAGAGCTTTTCTTACTTTCCCCAGCTTGATCACCGTGCCTTTAAATTATCTTCATGCTGATGGTGGATCTCGATCATCTCACTCACCATCCCTTTGCATCAGTCATTTGGCAGCAATGGGAGGAAGCTGAGAAAAGAACTCTTTGGAAGGTCAGGCACAACCAGAAGTAGTGGACACAGCAGAAAAGCTTTTTTTTTTTTTACTGTTTCTGCTTTGTGCCACACTTGTTCCCCTTCAGAAAACTGTTCTTTTTCCAAAATAGCTTCCAGAACTGATGCAGCTTCATCCTATCACACATGGCATGTCCTGAGATTGGGCAGTGACATTAATTGGATTTGCAACATTTCTTACAGGAAGGGTTTATTGCACTGCAAGGTAACTATCCAAGATAAATGCCTTATGCTGTCTCCAGGAAATCCATGGGAGTAGACTGTAGCTGGTGCAAGCTCCTCACAACCTAGAGAACTCAATTGCTGCTGCTTAGGTGGTTGTCTTTGAAGAGCAGAGAAAGAGCTGCTGCAGTTTTTGTGTTGTCCCTTTCTACTTTGATTTCTGTGAAGAAAGTACACCTCAAACTTTCAGATGTCTGGGTAGTGGTCCTGAGGACTAGATATTGGACAGAGCTTCAATTTCTAAAGCTGTGTGCGTGACTGGTTTGGGCCAGCCTAGCCCTTGTAGATAAAGGATGAGCATTGACCACCCATATTGCTGTTACTTGCAGGGTGAACCAGGACAACCAGGAGCATTTGGGCTGCCTGGGCCAGCAGGTCCAAAGGTAAGCTTTCCATTTCTTCTTTACATGGACAGGTATAGTTTTTTTCACTATTTTGTTTTGTTTTGTTTTGTTTTGTTTTTTAATGTGTGTATTGCTTGAATTGCTTTTTGTTTCTGACTTTCAATATTCTCACTGGTGACTGAAGAAACTCAAAATGTTTATTTTCATCAGGGGGTCTGCTAAGGTATCAGTAATTAGACAAGGTATGTAAAAAGAAGAAATGCCTTTTATTCAATCATAAGCATAGGCGGAGGTGGAAGGAACATGTTTTGGGGCACACAGGCCTTGCTTCACATCTTCCCAACTCTCACAAAGACACTGGTGAGAATTATTATCCCTACTCTGTGGCTGGGGGCAGGGAAATCATGTAGAGATCCTAGCCTGGATAATTCTGCCTATTTTAGGAGCTTCAGTTTTGCACCAGTGGCAAAGTGATACAGAACTTGAGCCCATGCTTGTGTCAGTGGGTGTGCTTCTGAGTGGGGGTCTGGTGAGGTTCAGCTGAACGTCAGAAATGTGCCCAAGTTTTGAAGCATTTCTCATGAGCCATTTTTAACTTTCCTTCTGACGTCTTGGCTCTCCTTGCCTTGTTCCCTGGTTACTGAGGGGTTAATTACCCATTAGCTGGTTTCAGTCTTGTTGCTATAGCACAAAAGGATGATGGTGCATTATGTTGGCAAGTGTTTTTTTAGAGGCATCGTGCCCAGCAAGTTCAACTCAGCCTATGAAAGGTGCTGCAAAGAAAACAGGTGGATTACCCAAATTCACTTCATCCAGGTCTGCTCCTGTACAAGCAAAGATCTTTCTTTCAGGAAGAGTCATATCTGATCATCTAAACTTCCCATGAGTTCACTAATGCCTTTGTCCTCAAATGGGAGTTAAGTATCTGAGCACATTTCATAGAATCATAGAATCACTCTGGTTGGAAAGGACCTCTAGGATCACCAAGTCCAACCTTCATCCCAGCATCTCCCTAACCACTAGACCATAGCCTCAAGTGCTACATCTACTCCAGATGTAGTCCTGGTTGTCAGTTGGCTCTGAGAGGACTCTAGGAAGCAGTTCATTTACACAAGTCTTCCTGAGCTCCTCAGCTGTGGAGAGGCGTTTTCACAAAGATGTCTTTTTTTTTTATTTTCCTAGAGGAAAATGTTCATCTTTTCCTGAGGTCTCAGCAGGAGACTCTGGGAACTACTGGTGTGTTTGTGGATTAGTGGAGATGCTTGGCAGCTGTCCTGTGGTTCTCTGCAGGAGCTGTGTTGCCTTCAGCACCAGGAAGGGCTTGGCTGAGGAAGCTGCATGGCAGCGGGTTTAGCAGGGGACACGTGGCAGCTGTAAGGCTGGGCTGAGCTGAGTGGAACCACTCTGGGTAGAGTTTGGCCCTTCAGTGGGATTTGGGAGTGGATGGAATGAGCTGGGTTCATCCCCCACAAGAGCCTGTCAGCTGCATCTCTCCTATCCTATCAACAAATAAATACACATTGTCTCTTTGTCCTGTGTGCTTCCCCTAGCAGAATGACAGGCCAGTAGACTATATCATACTCCCTGTGGGATGAAGTTCCTCACTCTTTGCAAAGTTTTTAAAAACCAGGCTAAACTGAGGCATCTACATCTGCCTCCAGAAGGGTTTGATCCTAGGAAATGCTCTGTATTTCCCACCAGGCACACACAGTTCACCAAGTAATGAGGCAATGCAGGATAGAAGTTCAGCACTGTGGTCTGGGCAGAACAGCTGCTGGTGGGGCTGGACCTAAAGATGTCTGACTAAGGCAGGTGCTCCCAGGGATGAGGTGAGCTTGGCAAACCTCAGCCTCTCAGCTACAGTGGCTAAATATAAAATGATGGTGTGCTTTCACAGTGACTCTTATTTACCTGGGTGGTTGCACTGCCTATGTACAGTGTCCTTGAGCTGGAGTCTGGCCTCAGCTATTTTAAGAAACAATCCTGACTTTGCTGACAGGGCTTTAAAATCTAAAATATTAATTCTTCTCAGAGTAAAGTCCAACCACCTTGCTGGTGTGGAACAAGGTGTGTAGAGATGGGTGGAAGTGAAACAATCAGAAAGGTCACATCTCCAGTTACTGTTGTAATGATTTTGTTTTTTCTAGATAACTTATTTTTATTTAGAATAATCAGCATCAGTACAGTGGCTCTGGGCTCTACCCGAGGCTCCGTGGAGAGCTACCTTGCAGTTTCTCTGGTTGGTTGGGAGGTGGTCCTTCCCAGCTCAATCCATCTTCATTTGCATTGAGCCAGGCAAGCACAGTGCAGGCTCAGCAAGTGTGTATGTGTGCCCCAGGACACTCAGCCCCCTGTTCATGGGCTTGTCTGAGGGATTTCCAGTCTTTTGCCTCAGTAGGAACTGCCAGCACTTGCTGTTAAGCAGGTCCCTCACAGCTTTTACAGACCTCATTAATTGTGTGAAGCTTCCAGTAGCACAAATAAGAATCCTGAAGTCTTCTGGTAATAGGTCCTCAATCCACAGTGGTACTGTAGTGGATGATGAGCCCATTAGGGCAGATGTTATGGGTTACAGGAGTGAAATGGCCTCAGTGTGTCATCTCTGGTTTTACTGCTGTTGCTGCTCAGTGAAGTCTCCAGGGGAGGTTGTTCCTAGCTCAGTGTCTTCATCTTAAAAATGGGGGGTGGGATGGGGTGTGTTTGTGTTTGTTTTTTTTTTTTTTTTTCCTTTTTCATCAAACTTGGTGGGTAAACCTCATTGCTCACCCAGAGGGATGTATGGTCTTGCTGGCTACGAGCTGGTGGAAGCAAAGAAGGGCCCTCAAAGACAGCCTTGTGCTAATCAGGCTTGGAGCTTCTCCTTATAGAAGATTCCACAGTTGTCTGAGATGGTGGGAAATATTCACTGGAGAAAAATCCCACTTAAACACGCAGGACTTTGCAGGTTAGTTTAAATAGAGTAAGAAGATCCAGAGAAAAAAGGCCATAGCTTAGGTCCCTCACTGTATATTACAGCAGTGAAACAAAGCTTGACATTTTGAGACCAGGCTCTTTAGCCTGTGAAATCCTGCAGCAAATATTCAACCCTTTCCTCCTTCTTTTCTGTATTTTTAATAAAAGTTAAAGAATTTTTTCGTGGCTGTCATTGCGCTGGCACTGACACAGCTATAGCCTTGCCATCTGAACTGACAGTTATCTGCACTTGATAGGAAAAACAGAGGGAAAGGAGAGAAAAAAAGCCTTTGAAATATATAAAGTATTAGGTAAGAGTTTCATTTTGACAAATTTCCTTCTTGCTTCAGCTACTGAAGGTCTCACGCTTCTCTGGTTCACCAGACATGATCTCAGCACAGACCTTGGGTGGGATCAGCAAGTATTCTCATTCAGACAAACCCAGCTTCTCCCTCAGTAACTTCTGCTGAGTGTTAGAATCATGTTTGATGTAATGGTACTGAGTTGGGCTTTGGTAATTTGGACAGCTTGAAGAAGGTCTCTGTTCCTATAGGGGTTTTGTCTAGACTTTGATGTAATATTTTTCTGTAGGCTGGGGAGATATTTATGTGCATGCCTGCTGCTCTCCCTCTGCCATGAGAGGACTTGCCCCTCTGCCTGACCTTGCAGAGGGCCTCAGGTGCCTGATATTGTAGAGATCCCAGAGCCACCTTTGCTTGTGCTTAAACCCAGCTCTTGTTGACCTGTTTGTGGTGAGGAGGAGGAAAGGGGAGTGACAGAAGTAAGAAAATAACCAGTCAAATAGATGATATACGATGCCAAACCCAGTCTCGTGGTCAACTTGTCAAGCCAAGGCTATGTCCAAAGGATTGCTCTGAGGGCTGAGCCTGTTGAGCTGAGGATCCAGATTGTTTGCAGGCATTCTAAGACATATAAAAGCACACAGTGAGAGTTCTTTGCTTTTAAGTTTACCTTCTTAGTGAGGGAGTCAGTGTGCAGCTAGCTGAAGGACTGCTGAAACGTGCCTGATCCTCTTGTGTTTCTCCAGCTTGGGCTGAAAATAAACATTGGAGCATATAGGTCTGATCTGTTTCTTTTCACTTACTCTTCAAAATATGTGAAAATTTTGAAGGCTGTGATTCATTTGTGCTGGGCTGCAGCATTAGCAGCAATGTATGCCTGTGCTTTGTGCCACCAACACTGAGTTCAGGAGCCAGGACAGAGCTCAGCGTGCAACGCGCAGGCAATGACTGAAACTGCCAAAACTTCTGAAATGACCTGTGCAGGAACTTCAATGGGACAGTTTGCCTGAGTAGGGCAAGACTGAAAACAGAAGGATAAAATTTGCTAATGCCTGAGTACTGGGAACAAAAGAAACCATTGGGGTGTCACTTTGAGTAAGTAGCTGGAAAATCAGACGCTGCTCTCTGTATTGGCTCTGGGATGACAGTCGAGAACCCTCAACAGCCTCCTGTGAGCACAGGAATGCAACTTACATTTCTGAATAACTGATCTTCTTCTTGGTCTTTTATGTAAAACTGTTTCTGGTGTTTTACTGTATCTCAATTCCTTGCCAGGGGTCCGAGGGAAGGCAGGGTCCTCCAGGAATTAAAGGCTATGTAGGCGCACCGGTAAGTCAAGGTTCTTGTTCAATTTTTGACACTCTAGACACTTTCTCTACTTTTTCATTGTGTTCTGCCCACCTGCCTTTTTTTTTTTTTTCTCATTAAGCAGTATAGGGGATGTCTGACCACTTACCTGCACTCAGTTTTTGTGACCTCGTTGAGTTTGTTCTGACTTCTTTGAATGAGAATAGACCCGTGACCAGTAAAGAGAGATGTCAGCAGAAATTACTTGATTACAAATGGTGATTTTGTGGAGCTCCAAAAGCAATTGGTTTGGTCTGTGTTGATGCACTGGTTATATGGTGCTCAAAAACTTCATCATAACACCATCCAAAAACCCCCACTTCTCAGCCAGTTTCCAATCAAGTTTTCAAAACTCAGGGAATAGCCTTGGGGCTGAGGGGACCAATCTACCTTGACTGAACAGACAGCGAGACCAAAATAAATGAGATGCTGTCAAGTTAGCATCCCTGTCTTGTGGTCTCACCTTGATAATTATGGAGGCAGCTTTTAAGCTGGTGTTGTAAAGGCTGATGGGTTTTCCTGAGGTTTAATGACCCGACTGTATATCAGGGTGCTTTAGTGACGTTCCAGGCGTGCTCATGCACTGAAAGGTTTCCCTGTGCCAGCTGAGACTTGCTTTGCAACTCACCACGAAGAAGCCCAGTGTGTTCAAAAGAGCTTGGGCACTTGTTTCTTTGCCCAAGTGCTGTTTCCCTGCATGGTCTAAGGCTGAGTTGTATCAGACTTGAAAGGGATGGAATAAACATGGGGTGGCATTATCTTCCCGTGGGATAGACTCTTGCAATATTAATGAGCTAATTGGACAAAGCTATAAGGACACTTCCTTCCTGGTCCTTGAGTCACCCTTTTGTGTGAGAAGTGAAACACTCTCACGTGGTGTGTTGTTACTGAGGCCTCTATCCATTTCTGAGCTAAGATTGACGTTAGGCTGGGGCTGCTGGGAAGGAGCAAGACACTAATCATAAACACAGTCTACACGAGGGCCCCGTAGTTATTAGTGCACTAATGGAGGCATATTTTTAACTATCCTACCATTTGCTTTTTGGGAATAGTGGCATTGTTGCATTGCAGGGCAGGAAGCTGTGCAGGCTCAGTTGGAGCTATTAAAGATGGACTGGACTGTGCAAAGCTTGCTTACAGTCAACTATGGCCTGAAATCTCTGAAGATCTTAATTATCTAAATCACCCTATGGGCCTAATAAACCCAGGCATGTCATTCTTATTAGCTTGGAGGCAAACCTCCACTGTAGTGTAAAGTAAACTGAAGTTTATAGACAAATGTATTATTTGAATAAGAAGCATTTTAAGCTCTGGAAGTTTTGAGAGGTCACTACTGACTGAACACGTTTGTCTGCCTGTAACCATTGGCTGGTTGTTCACTTGCTACAGTGAAGGTGACATGCAAGATACTCCCCATGCCAAGGGAAGGTGGGATCTGTTCCTGCCCGTTGGTTGCCTGTGTTGGCGTTGCTGTCCTTCATCAAACTAAGCCTCAGCAAATGGTTCTGGTGTACCTGGGAGGAGATGGATTATGCAGTCCAAATGAACACTGGCATTGGATTCACAGCACAGAAATGAGCTTGTGCCTCCAGGACAGGGATTATCTAACATTTGCCAGTTCTCAGAGGTACCTGCTGTCTGCCTAGTTCCTGCATCCAAAACCACCAGGAATGGGCATTCTTGCTTGTTTATGCAATAGGTTTTTCCATCAGCATTGTCCTCTACCTAAGTCCTCATTGTTTACGAGCAACATGAAAAATGCAGAGCACTGGTTGTTTTCCAGACCATCTGCAGCTGTGGTGAGCTCCCTGTCCCCCCACACTGCTCTTGGCAGGAGGGTCGTGTGTCTGTGGGCAATATAATGTTACAGACGTTCCTTGGCCCACAGGTTGCTGCTGCTCTGTGAGTCTGCTCAGACCATGCTTGCGGCCAACTCTGAGGACTGGCAGTGCAGAAAATGTCCTTGAGCTTCACTGAATAGGTTGTGCAGACATGCACAGTGTTTTGCTGAATAATTAGAGAAGGTAACTATGCCTCCAGTTGGACTGAGCTTTATAATCCCCTTTTCTTTTTTGTTTTAGGGTCTGCAAGGAGAAAGAGGAGAAAAGGGAATACGAGGAGACAAGGTATTCTTGCTGCAAGCTAGGGAAAGCCCAAGCCAAAAGGAGTTATGGATCTCTGCTGCCTCCTGAGCACACATTTAGGGACTTCTTGTCTGTGAGAAACGGATGGTGGAGGAGAGAGGAGGGGTGTGGTAAAGGAATGCCTCTGAGGAGGTGTAGCAGGGTGTCCACACTGTGCACCATCTGGGAGGTGTAAATGGCCACAGACTGCTGCTGATCCCATCTGGCATTCCCTGTCTCACTGCAGTTGCTCAGGTTGTTAAAATTCCTTTGTTCTTGTCTTCTCCCATCACCGTAAGGTGAATTTTGAATAAGGACCATGTAGTTTCTCTGTTAAAGCTTCATCCAACTGGTGCTACTTCTGAATTCTCTGCTCTCCCCTGTCTGGGAATAGCTGTTTCACACAGCACAGGGATCTTTGGGATTTGAATCACATTTATGCCTTAGTGCCCTGGGTAAACACAAAATCTTTCATTAGTTTAGTTTGCTCGTTATGTTTGGAGAGACCTCGTCCCTGTCCAGACTTCTGCTGCAGACCACTGAAGAGCTGCTTGAGGCTCCCCAGAAATGCCTCCAGAAATGCATTTTGCTGCCTCTGGCAGGAGAAGCGAGTGCTGGGTCACTCCTGCCCTGACAAGCCGTGGGACATCACAAGGCTCTCAGCTGGACCCGGGTCACCCCTTTTCCATGCAGGCAAAGCAGACAGCATGGCCTTCCTTGCAGCCCTGAGCAATGGCCTGTCTTGCTCATGGTCCTGAGACAGGAGTATTTCAGTGCCACTCTGGCAGCTTTGCCTGTGTTCAAGCTGCCTTTAGTGATACCTGGCTGTATGTTTGTGCAAAGGAAGGAGTTACTAGCTTGCTAGCACAGCCTTGTTCCCATTTCTCACTCTCCATCTCCTTCTGGAGAAGAAACCAAGCTGGGATAAATTATTAGCAGCCCCCCAGTGTGAGATGTTGTGTTTTGCTTCACCGTGTGTCCGTTCTGTGCCCATTTTCTTGTTCATGATGAAGTGGCCAGGACCACGTTTCATCCTGTCTGTCCTCACTGCCACAGCTAGAGCAGAAGACTGGATCACACTTTATCTTCCTCCTGCTTTTGCCTCAGCCCTTTGCAGGACTGGATCAGTGTCTTGTGTCTAGCCAGTGCCTCTGCTCCTTTTCTGGAGCTGAGGTTGTCTAATCTGCTGGAATATTTGGCTCCCGGAAGAAAATCCTTCTTTCTGACATCACTGTGATGGGAGAGGAAGCTGGAGCAGTGTGTAGGCTGGCAGCTGACTAAGCTAGAGGAAGATTAAAGTGAGGAGCAAATGAATTGGGTTTTGTTTCATTAGAAGGATAAGCACAATTAGCTCCCCCTTCTTTTTTTTTCTTTTTCCTGGAGCAGCCAGATCTCTGCTACAGCAATTGTACTTGGATTTTTTTCCAGGGTTTAATGATGGTCTCAGAGCACCCACTGCCATTGCTTTAGCTTCTCCCAGTTAGTACTACTGTGAAAACAGTGGGCGTGAAATAGAAGGGCCAAATATTTTCTTGTCTGCTCCTCAGTCTGTATCTCGAATTCCGCCACCTACACAGCCCGTGTTCCTTTGTGCCTGAGGAGAAAAGTGTTTATTATATCAGAGGAGAGTACTAGCCCAGGCACTGAGCAGCAAAAAAAAGGCTAGATGTCCCACAATACATCTTGCTGTTATATTCTTATATCCTGAGACTTCAGATGTAAAAAGTTGAGGTTCCCAAACCAAGTACTGTTGGTTCCACCTGCACGTTAGGAGAGCCACTGCACAGTGTGACGGGTATCTCCTGTCCTTTTGCTGCCCGTGGCTTTGCTGTAGACCCTGGGACAGGCTCTGCAGGGATAAGCACAGTGCACTTCCCTGCCCACCAAAGCCACACATGTATGTGACACTTGGTATATTATTTTAGGCATGTACAGCAGTTCAACAGGACGTGGGGCATTGCTTTTGCTACATAAGTCTGTGTCCATCCTGTAAATCCTTGTCTGTTGTGTAGAAGAGCTCGTGTAAGGAGGCAGCAGGGCTGGTCTGCTGCTGGTGCAGGGGGTTATTCCTCCCCAGGTGCTGGACTCCACACTTGCCCTTGTTGAACTTCATGAGGTTCCCCTCTGCCCAACTCTCCAGCCTGTCCAGGTCTCACTGAATGGCAGCACAGCTCTGGCGTGTCAGCCCCCCCCCCCACTGCTGTGCCCCGCGAGTCTGCTCCATCCCTTCACCCAGGTCACTGATGAAGATGCTGAACAAACCTGGACCCACTGCTGACCCCTGGGGAACACCACTAGCCACAGGCCTCCAGCTAGACCCTGCGACACTGATCACAACCCTCTAAGCTCTGTCACTCAGCCAGTTCTCAGTCCACCTCCCTGTCCACTATCAGACTGGTCAAGCATGATTTCCACTTGGTGAATCCATGCTGACTACTCCTGACAATGGTCGGTCTTTCCCAGGGCCTTGCAGACTCTTAGGGAATTATTTTTCCAAGGAATTGTGACACTTCTGAGCTTGCAGAGGTCAGAAAACAGCACTGAAGGTTCCGTGGAATTGGGGTTTCCCCCAGTTTCTTACAACTCCTCACCTTTTTGTTCCACTTCATAAAAGCAGAATAAACAGTAGAGTACAGAAGGAAATGGAGTTTTAAAGTGAAAATTTGAGGATAAAATTTTTAGTGTGTTCGTTCTACTGAAAGAACAAATAATTTCATATTTTCTCTAAATAACCTTTTTTAAAGAATGGAAAAAATAAAAAAAGTATATAGTGACAGATTTTTCTGAAGAAACAGCTGAAAAGCACAATCTTCTGGAGTGTTTTCAAACAGCTTTATTGTATACATTTGTACAAATAATACATTTGCCTTTCCCAGCCCCTATTACTAGCAGTAAGAACATTGACACTTTTCTGTTTTGGCAGCTGAATCAGCATGTGTGAAGTACTTGTTGCTGCAGTGTTTCGATGTTAAAAATTCTCCTGAGAATACCCTGCACATTTTGTCACCAATCTACCAGCCTGCTGAGTGCTGAAAGTCTCAAATTTGGGATACTCACAGTTCAATCAGTGCAAAGGAACTAGGAATGTGGAAATTACTGCCCCCAAAACCAAGTAGATCTGGATGTCTAGTGCTGGTTTCCTCTGCTTTCTGTAGGGTACAAGTCTCTGAGTTCATTCCTTGGATACATAATTTTAAAATAACATTTATGTTAGAAGGCTGATTGATTTTTTTAAGGGGGGAAAAAAAATCAATTGATTTGCAAATCTGTTTCTGACTTGCTGAATCAATGTAGTGTTCAAAAGGAGCTAATTAAATCCAGTGCTGTAAGTGTGGGTTTGCAGATAATAACAGGGGTCAGACAGAAATCCTGTGGGAGTAGAATCAGAATTAAAATGTCTGAAACATTAAAAAACGTAGAGTAAAACTAATAATTTGCTTTCAGTCCTTGTACTTTTAGAATTTGTTTTTACATGCACATTTCTGTTAATTGTGGCACTGTGTGTGTGTACTTGATAATTTATATTCAGCTGTGTGTGCAAGATCCAAGCAAAATCTTGATTCTATGATTCTGTGAAAATCAGTGTTTTATTTTGCAGAGCTTTAAGCATTTTGTAGAGTAAGAGAAAGTCCCTATTTAAAAAAAGATTTAAACTAAAGAGGCTGGAATGGACAAGGGCCACAATCTGGGAGGAAAGTGCAGTTCAGCAG
>NW_008626334.1:131617-132608 GCF_000691845.1 Merops nubicus
AGTCAACATCTCTCCCTCTTGTTAGAGATTCTAAAATCTGGAATATGTTAAGCTTGAATTTGGAAGTATGGTGGAGATCAAGGTCAGAATTCAAAATGATCTTGGAAACAATGCCCCAAAGCAGAAGATAACACTGGGAAGGGGCAGCTGCAGGATGCGTCCTACCTGTAGGACAACAAATTGCACATCACTACAGATTGGGAGCCACTGATTAAAGAGCTGTCCTTCAAAAGGCTTTTTTTGGGGTAAAATAACCATTTTCCTGGGATTTAAACAGAAGAATACTCTATAAGATATTAAATAATTTTGCTCGAAGTTAGCATCAGCTATGTTCAGTTTTGGGCACCTAGCTACAGTGAAGGTGTGGAAAAATTGGACAGTGCACAAACTGGAGCAATAAAAATGTTCAGAGGTCTGAAAAACATGCCCATGAAGAAAAGTTGAAAGTATTGAGTTTATTTAGTCTAGAGAAGTTTGAAGGGGAAGTTTTATAAGTCTTCAAACACCTAAAAGGCCATTATAAAGATGAAGGGAACAGTCTGTGGGGGCTTAGGGAAAAAAAAAGTGTAGGGAGAAAAAGTCACCTTTAGGTACGGGGGAGAAAAACCCCATATCTTCAGGTATTAAAAATAAAGTCATGGGACAGATTGTCTGTGGACTTTGTGGACTGTCCAGCTCTGATGACATAAAAGAATAGATTAATTGTTCCCCAGGTTATGAAAAGCAAAGGTAAAAAGTTAAAGGTTTTTCTTCTGCTGCATTGTGGATTCATCCTTTCTGTAAGAGCTGTTCTGGGCTGGTGTTCTCCTGGTGCAGTTTGTCCAGCTTACACGAAGCCACTTCAGCAGGCACACAAAGGATGCCTCCACAGAAAGCTGGCACACAACTGCTTCTCATCTCTGAATTCACATCCCAGCTATTTGGTGCTAAGATTTCTAGGCAGACAAGTGCTGAGAGTTAGCAAAGTCAGGGAGGATAGAAGTTTCCTGCT
>NW_008626334.1:132631-133307 GCF_000691845.1 Merops nubicus
ACTGGACAGAGGCTCCCAGCAATGTTTTGCAGTCCAGATGTAGGGACTTCAGGCACTTTCTGTATTGGGCTACCTTGAATTTCCATCCCTGTTCCTTACTCTTGGAGTGGCTAGCATGGACATCTCTTGCTGAATGATGCCTTAAACACCACATATTTGAGTTAAAGTGGTTCCTTTTTGTCTTTCTACAGGGAGAACGAGGCCTGGATGGGTTCCCTGGAAAGCCAGGTGTGGAGGGGAAACAGGTATGGGTCAACTGCTCCATGGCTGGATGCTTTTATTTGGAAGGAGTAGAAGCTGATGCTGAAATTGGGATTTAGCCTGGGTGGCTCTTGGGTCACAGCAGGACCCCTGCTGCATCAGCAGTTTCTGTACTTTATTCTAAGGAACTTTTCTGGCACAGTTTTCTCTTTTTTTGTTTGTTTGGTGTGAGAGTTAAATTGTAATGCAATACACACCTATAGGAAGTGCCAGTTCTTTAAACATGATTGAGTAGATGTTTATCTTAATTTTCATTAAAGACATAAGGAAGCATATATAAAAATTCAGTCACTGAAACCTGTTTTTTATAAACATTTTTTTTTTCCTGTCCTACAACATGAAAGGCTCAGAACTGGATTTAATATGTATGGGTTGGTTTCAATAACAGGCTTGGAACTATTTACATTTTTAAGAC
>NW_008626335.1:0-2646 GCF_000691845.1 Merops nubicus
AGTCGCCTCTTAAAATCCCGATACGGGTGACATTCATGGCAATGGATTACATAGACCAGGCTCAAAAACCTCGATCTTCCCCTGTCCCCGACTACTCACCTGTTTCACCAGGAAATTGAGTTGTGCAGACTTTCTTTGGTGCTCCACACCAGCTCCCTTGCATTCAGTCGGGCTACTCCACTGGCCGTCAATTTTGATGGTTATTCCCATAGACCCTCAGGGTCCCAGTTAGGGTGCCATTTGTGGCATATTGATTGCACAGTCTCCAGAGCTGCTTGGAACTGAAAAACATTTATTGCTACAATTTACACACAGTTATAGCCTGCGAGCTGTCTTCCCTGACCATGCAGCTGTTAATTTTCCCATGAGATTGTTGCAGTTAAGCCTTGCTATTTTTTATTTCACTTTCCAGCTTATCTACTAAACAACTCTACTTGTTTTGCCTAAGTTTCTTAGTTATGCGCTTTGAACATTCCTATTGTCGGCTTCCCACGGTACCAAAGCCATCAGGTTTTGTGTGCTGCTCCACATACTAGCCATCTTGGCCTGTGCCTCATCTCCAATCCCCACACCAGGCTGGACTCAGCCACAGCCAGCAACTGTGTACACAAGCTAGATTCTGGAACTCAGTTCAGGAACACACAGCTCAGGATAAAAGGCAGAATGGATGAAGTCCTCCTCAGATGACGGCCACTGCCAGAGCAGCAGAAGCGAGCAAGAAGGTGGAAGGGAGATGTAAGGGGCGATGGAAGGGGTTGCCCCTCCTGATCCTTCATATTTTACTGAATATGACGGATATGGGATGGAATACGCCATTGGTGACTCTTAGGGGCATTTATTCTGTCTGCTCCATTGGTGACTCTTAGGGTCATTTATTCTGTCTGCTCCTCCCTGCAGGTGCAGCTTTACTTTCTGCCCCCCTCTGTGTGGGATACAAGCTTAACAATGGCCTTGGTCTGCATACCAATCCCTGGCAGTAACTCTAAGCGTGAAGTGTTATCACTGTAGAAGCAGGCAGCCTGTGATGCCAACCTCAGACAAGGCAGCCAACTCGAAGAGCTGTAGCTAAAAACTAAAATCACTGAACAGAATCAGCTCTGCTCTACCCCAAACCAGGACAGGTACCTCCTCTTTGTTCTTCATGGAACATGTTTCCTGCCTTGTTGCAATGGCCCTTCAATTTCTTGAACATTCCTGCGTAACCAGAATGCTCATATTGGTGTGTGCCATAAATCTGAATTCAACTTTAGGAAAAGTTAACTAGGTGCTTGGAAATGCCACACAGGCTTGTGCTCTGACACAGCTGAGTCATGGGTGGCAAAGTGCGTGGGAGAACTTGGGCTGATGATTAGTGATTTTTCACCTCCAATAGTCTGTGACTCCACATCCAAACAGGTATGAAACTCTGTTGAAGTGGCAGACTGCTGGGAGGAAGGATGCCTTGCCTATACCAAAGAGACAACTTCTAGCACTGTGTTGGAACCTTGCCTACATGTACTAAGCCTGTTTATGGCAACCTCTAAAGGACAAGAGGGTCTCTGGGCATAAGGACATACAACCCTCAGCTATAACAGCCACTTCTGTAGCCAAGAATAAACAATGGAAGCAGAAGTCAACTCTGTTAGTAAGGGGGGAAAAAGCTCCACCTGAGAAGGAGCAGGAGGAAGAATCAGAAGAGGCAGCCTGTTCTGCAACAGAGCAGCCACAATAACAGGAGAGGGAAGAGACAAATAATTAAAAAAAGTCAGAGAATACCTGACCACTATTTCTGAGTGAGCTCTAAGATATGTGGAAAAGTGATGGACAACAGTCAGGCAAGCAAATTATCACCTCGTTGCTCCAGTGCTGGGATACTGGAGTCAAGAGTGAGGAATTGGAGGGTAGAGAAGTACAGCAGCTGGCATCCCTTGCTAGGGACTGGAGAACTGACAAAGGGATTGGAAGAGGAGCAACAATCTGTAGCCTCTGGAAGCAGCTCCTGTCAAACATGAAGGCAAGGTATCCCCTCAAGGAAGATCTTGTAAACTATCAAGGCAGGTGGATCAGTGTTGAGGAAGGCATCCAGTATTTCAGGGATTTAGCAGTGGTGGAGGTGATCTACAGCAACCTGGAAAACAACCAGGCCTCCAAAGATCCAGTGTCTAGTGCATGTGGTCTACGTGTTGGAAGTTTGTACTGGAACATAGTGACATTGTATGCCAGTACCCTAGCAAAAATGAACTGGACAGACATTGAGGCACCAATGGTGGATAAACTGGCCTGTCAGCTCTGGCAATTCAAAGAGAACATTTTCCTCCTTGCCCCTACAGTCCAGCATATCAGATATCAAGCATAGCACATGGAGTCAGCCTTTCTCTGCTCAAGGGAAGGGAAACAATGCTGCATGCCATCCTGTGGTTCTAGCTGTACAACCATGAGGACATGAGGAAGTGGGATGGTGTACCTACCTCTAAATCTAGAAACCCGCTGTGAAGAAAAACAGTGGACAACATGTGTCCATCCAGGAAGATGATTGCTCTGTTTGCTGTAGAGCAATTTCCCAGAGACAGTGGAAGTGCTGATGCTACTTCTGATCCTGATAAAGGGACTCCTGGTTTGCAGTTCCAAGAGACAAGTAATTGTTGTTACCGACACCCAATCCCCGGG
>NW_008626336.1:0-12549 GCF_000691845.1 Merops nubicus
AAAGGATTCTATGATTCTATAATTGTGACGTTTCAGAAGACTAAAAAAATTTGGGAGGAGTAGGAAGGGAAGCAGTACATTTTCATTGAGATAGCAAAAAGAATGATGACACCTGAGTCTAGTGAAATGATAAAATTATTGTTATGTAAATATGAACTGGAGTTGGAATGTAATGAACTCTTAAAGCAGGTGAATACTATCTTTTTTAAGAGATTTTAAATAAATCTCAGGGAATCTATGTAGACCTGGAATTACAACTGCCACTTATGGGAAGCTCAGTCACATTTTGAAAAACAAAGGTATCAGCATAAAGTGACAAATGAAACAGCTTCAGCATCTTACTTCCTGCTTTTGAGACATGAATGTCAAAGGAAATAGGACACTAAAAAGATTTTTTGCCAAACTGAGTTATTACAAATGATTGGTGTGAGTCAGCTATGCCTTTTATATGACTAAAAAGAACAGCAGAATGTTTTCCTGGGATATAAGACATCATTTGGGTTGATATTTTATACCACCAAGATGATCACACAAAGAAAATTCAGGTTTGTGAGACCCATATGGGCAAGATACAATAATCATAGTTAGTCTCATAGCAAGTAATGAGGTCAATCTAGTTGTGAGGACATGGCACATAGTACATGTTTGTGAACATAGTTTGATAATATAAAAGAAAGGTAATTCAACAGAAAATGCTAGTTGGCTAAGAAAAAACTGTGCTAGGCACCAACAATTAGACAGCATTACCTGGTTTAGTTTACTAACATAGATACAGGCAGGGGTTCCAGCAGCTATTCTGGTGATAACTAAAGATATCCTGACTTTGAAGCATTCTGGTCTGTGCTACACATACACAGGTACAGTTAGCCCAGAGATATGACTCTGGCTCTGCTCCATATCTGCTAAAAAAAAAAAAAAAAAAAAAAAGATACTCATTCTTTTTCTCTGGTACCATATCATCTGGTTTTTTTTTTTTCATTCCACAAAGTCCTCATTCTCAAGAGTCTAAAACGTCCAGTGTGGTGGTGTTTGTTATGCAGTGTTGTGGTTTAGGCCCAGCCAGCAGCTGAGAACCACACATCTGCTTGCTCACTCACTCCTCCCACCCTTGTTCCTACACAACCACCCCAGAGGGATGGGAAGGAGAATTGAGAGAAAAAGGCAAAACACCATGGACTAAGAAGAGTTTACTAGAACAACACAAAAAGAGAAGAAACAACAGTAATTACAATAACAGCAATGAAATAGTATATAAAACAAGTGATAACAACCACAATGCTCCCTGCCTAGACCACCTAGCCCTGCAAACTGGTCCTGTGCCCAAAATCTTGTCTGCTTCGGTTGGCCATCCTGGCTGATTTCCCTCCTAGCTTCTTGTGAAAGTTAACCCTGTCCTATTTGAACTCAGGACAAGCAATATGCTTGTTCGATCATTTTTTTTCTGGACCCTTAAAAGATTGCAGCTCTGTAAAAGAGCCTGAATTGCATAAGACAACATAGAGGTGTAACACAGTCCTAGAGAATCAGGCTTTTTGAACACCTGCTTGTTCTTTTTGTACTGCCTTCTGCTCCCTGTTCACTACAGAACATAGCTAAAATGATCTTTTATTTAAAATTATCTAATTTTTAGTATATCTTAGAGCTTCTGTCTCCTTTCAACACTGAACTAAACTATACCTGTATCAGGGAGCAGTAGGAAATTTGGTAATCCAAGACAGAACTGATGACCAAATACTATTCCCCTTCATCTCCATTCACTCCTGAAAGATGGAGGTATTGTAAAGAATAGTATTCATAGCCACTTTAATAGGTTGGTATCCTTTTTTTATCCCTTCCTTGTGCCTGTGCAAGATATTTTGTCTGCTTCTCTCATCTTCATACAAGGCTTTTTGGTACATCAATTCTTTGACCTAGTAAGGGCTGGCCTTTAGCGAGATCATTAAACACTTTTGTATGGCAGATTTGCTTTTATTGATTTGCAGGATTTTCAGATTAAAAACCACACAAATCAAAATAAATCTCTGCAGGCCCAACCTGAACAATGCTAATTAATAATTTTTTAACATTGGAAATCCCAATTTTAGCAGTTAAAGAAGTCTGAAAGTCTGTTTTTGGGAGGGGATGAGGTAGAGGGAATTTTGTTTACTTTTTAAATTAAAGATAATAGTTCTGCTTTATTTTTTTCTTTTAGAGAAAGCAAGATAAAATCCTGCAGTTAGTAGTGTGTCTTGAATTACAGTCATGATAATCTTACCAAGCTAGGCTGAATTATCAATATAGGCATACTGCAGCTTAACTTTGCATGGTAGCCTAGATCAGTGATGCCAAAAGATGGCCACCAGCAGTCTCACAGAGCTTCCTGCAGTAAACCAAAGCACCAAACTAAAGCTGCAGTGAACCCTCCTGCATCCAGAAAATGGAACAAATCATAGTTTCTGAGCTGCACTGTCCCTTTACTAAGTGGTATATAAAAATGGACTAAACGAGAGTCTAGACAGGAGTATTGTAGTATTTCATGCAGTTACCATATTCCTAAGAGTTACCATGATCAGCGGTTACTTCAATTACTCCAGGTAGAATTTCTTTACTTCTGACTACTTAATTTTTTACTGTGCTCTGTATTTCTAATTTATAAAGAGAGAAGCAAGAAATTTTTAACTTTTTAACTTAAAAAAAAAATCTACTGCTTTTCTTAGTGACCTACCATTTATGCCAAAATTAAGTCCCCAGTGATTTTTTTTTATAGTAATATCATACATGATATGCCAGAAAAGATTTGCCATGGACAAATTCACATGAGCTCAAAACACTAAAAAAGAAGAACCTTGGAACTCCAGCTATAACAGAGTCATTCTTTTATTGAAAGAGTAGACTATACATGTTGAAGAAGAGAAAAAATGAAAAGTCAGCTTCTTAGTGTTGGTATGTCATGATTAAGCACAGCAGGAGCAGTGGGATTTAATACTGATAAGTTTTACAGTTAATGGACTTTGTCCATTAGAAGTCATAGTGCTAAGTATTCTACTAGCATTGCTTATGTTCCAGACTTTCACAGGTATTTGTGACATCACTGTATTTTGGGATGTTTCTAATCTGTAACTTTTGGTGCCTTTTCTTGCCCAAATTCTCTTTTGCTTTGGCTTTTATTATCGGATTATAACACAGGCCTCAAATGTCTCCTCCAAATGAGTACATGGGCCAGGCAAGCTCTAGGCATGACATTTGAGCTCACAGCAGCAATAGTTTAGTAGAACTATCGATACAATGTGCAAAAGCTACAGCCTAACAGAGCTTATAACTTTACACAGAAAAAATATATTTCTTTGTTGCACTCCTACCTCCTAGGAGTGAATAACCTTCTAGATTTTTTAACTGAAAGTGGATTCTTTTCCCTTTGTTCACTTCTTAGTTAGTCTGTTTCTTCTAGATTTTGTTTATATTAATAAATTGTACCTGACTCCTTTTTGCCCTACTTAGGCATAGTTGGTAATGTTCCTTTGTTTTTAATGTTAGACATAGATTTTTCTTTTCTCATCTTATTACTTATCATTCATATTTAATGCTGCACACAGAATTATCTTTTAGACTCTTTTTGCCTTTTGATTTCTTATATTTAATGACACACCCAATTGTTTGATATCCTTTTTTTCCCTAGGAACCTGTCACTGCTCTCTATTTATCTGCTTTGAACCAGCTTTCATCTTTTAGTATTTAAATCATCTGAGTCCTCATGTGTCGTACTGCATTGCTCCTCATTATTTACTCCTTCTGACTATAATGCCATTCTCTTCAAACTAGTGCTACTTTTTCCTTTGTTTCCTGCTCTTTGTTTTTAATTTTCCAAGTCAGATTTACGCTTATTACATGACTCCCACACCTTAGGCATTGTCATTAACCTCAGATGTAAGACTTAATCAAAAGGACTTTCAGAAGCTTGTCTGAAGTGTCTTACCTACAGTAACTCGTTTGCCGTCTGCAGCTGAGGAGAGTTACTGAATGACAGAAGGCTCCTCTCCCTGGAAGCTAAGTGCCCAACCCTCTGAGTCCTTTGTTTGAATCTGGGTCTCCAACATGGCAGTCTACAATAGGAACACTTGACAAAAGGATTGATTTTACACCCAGCACTGGAAGAATGCATATAATTTCCATGCATTACACGGTGTAGATGCTACAAAATTTGAAACATTTTTTTTTTTTCTAGCGACATTCAACAGCATGTTTGAAGCCTCTGCTGTCTATATTGAACGTGATTTCTATTATGAAAAATGGTATTAACTTTAAAGTCTCAATACTAGCAATCATTACTACAGAATGTTACCAGATATGTATTGTTTGCCTGCCAACCAAAATCCAAATCTCAAGTGCAATGAGTCTATGGAGAGAGCCTTGCTGGAAATAGATGAGTTTATCCTGTAGATGCTTCAAAAAAGAACTTTGCTTAATCTTCATTTACATTTAAAAATACTTTAAATCCTGATGATTCATGAGGAAAAGACTCAATACGTAAGGAAACAACATAATCCCTTCAAGAAAGTCAGTGCTATATTTGATTCTGATACTTTGGGTAACACTGTTCATCCCATTTCAAGAAAAGCATTTCATCAGTCATGGACGGTGAAAGTGGAGTACAAGAAAATCTTTCGTATGAGTAGAATGGGGAAAAACCTGGAACTTCTATGTTAGGAAGGAGGTAAGCAATAATTAGTATGGTAAAAGCATAAACAAAACCCCAAACACAAAAAAATGTATGATCAGAAACACCTGTTCTCCATGACTTAGCCTTCAGAAACAGGAGACAGTTGTTTAAATCAGAAGGCAATAAATTCAGATTGGACTTTAAAACTCTCTGGCAGCACATCTCAGTGGACAGAAAAATGCCAGGAAAAAAACTCATACCTTAGTATTTAAGTCTATATTGAAAAACAAAGCCCATGTCAGGCCTTTTGGGAAACAATGGTCAGAAGGTATTTATTCCACTTCTGTCTTCAGCATCTTTCTCTAATGCATCTGTTGCTTGCTATCACCTGAGACCATGTGTATCACTGGTAACTTGAAAGACACCTTCTGTTGATGCTCACTGCAAATTGTGTTAATAGGAAATAAATTAAATCCATTAGAACTACTGTCTTCACAGCTGACTTTAATTCAAAGAAGCTTTGAATCAAGACATAATCAAACTTTTAGCCCTGAGGCTTCACAATCATATTAGATTGATCAAAATGGAAGCTTTGTGTTATGTTTAATCTAATCTAATTGAGGACTGCTACTAACACAGGTGGTTTTATTCTCCTTCCTGTCATAGCTCCTCATATGATTGTGCCCTTCTTAATGCTTTGTGTCCGTTCATCTCACCTTTCTGACCTAGCTCATCCTGCAGCTACTTACATGCTGTATCTGGTACTAAACAGGCACTGGGAAAAATATGAGTAGAAGCTCATGATGGCCCACTTTTGAACTGGATTATGCTTAACCAAAGATGTGCTCTTAGGTACGTTTTTGTTCTCATACCTATACGCATGTTCCCCTTCCATTTTTTGACATCTAAAGTGATTATATAGCCCAGATTTTTTTTTTTTTTCCCCATATATGTTTCATCCCATAGCTCAAAATAAGTAGTTAATGCACAGGAATAACAAGGAAGCCCTGGTGAGCAGGTGGAGGTAATTATGGACAGAATTACCCTTTCTAATGGCTGCCTGGTTTAGGTTGATTAAAGCTGGCTGTGGAGTTATCAAAAAATGCCAAATTCAGGTTCCTTTAATGAGTATATTTCACACAACCTTTCAAAACACAGTTAAATAGGTCATATAGAAACCATAATCTTGCACTGAAAAACCCTTCTGTCCTAGAGTGTTCAATACTAGCTCTTTCTGATCTGAGACTCTTAGATAACTTGAGGCTATATCCAGGATAAACAACATAGTGAATTGTACCCAGAAATAAAAATGTAACTGCTGCAGGGCAGACAGCAAGCATTAAATATGTTCCTCACAATGACTCAGCTGACTACAAAGATGAATTACTTCAGTTAACATTAGATTAAGTTGCCCTTGCCCAGTGTTTGTCTAACATAGCAGGATAACCTCTTTGGATAGTGTTTGGGCTGCATAGATGTGGGTCCCTGCTATACAAGGCAATAAGACAGGGAGAGTGAGAGGGAGAAAAAGTATATATGTCATTCAGAGGTCTAAATATGTCTTGCAGAACTCTGTGACAGTGAGATGTATTGACAGAGGTCAGTTGAATTTACTTGGTAGAAAACACATCACCAACAGAGTTGTGCAGGCCGTGTCTTTGCTCATCAGTATCATTTCTGTCCTGTAGATTGTGAATGGAAGTCCGTTTTCTGGAGTACCATCCCTGCCTTGCTAGAGTGAAATGGCTCTTGTTCTTATACACTTTTAGCCAAGACACCCAAGTTAATTTAAATACTAATGATACTACAAACTTAAATGTTGCTGCTTTCTTGTTTTACTGTTAAAAATACCTCATCAAAGCAAAAAACCAACCTAACACACCAAAAATGGAAAATGGGAGGGAGGTAAACTGCAAAAGAGGTTGTTAATAGAGTTCTTGGATAGGAAGAGTAAAATGTGAGTCTTTCTGATTCTACAAATTTAAAGGAGTAAATCTACCAAAGGGTCATCTCAGCCAACTCTATAGAAGAATCATCAAAGCTCAAAGTGATTTTAACAGTATTTACCGATGAAATAAATTAAATTATTTTTATGAACTTTGTATTTATCCAATGTTATCAGAAATCTCCAGATTATGCTGAAATGGAATGGTCTATTAAATACGGATGTCTATAAAGTTTAAAAGAGTATAAAATTGCTTACACAGGACCTCGCTGTGAAAGGCAGGGTAGCATTTTAACAGGATTTGATGTGGCCATTATTTTTAAGAGGTTTTTTCCTGCTTTAGTTGCCTCATCATCACTTGTTTAGAGGTGTTTAAAATCATAGAATCATTTAAGTTGGAAAAGACCTTTAAGATCATTGAGTCCATCCATTAACCTAACACTGCCAACGCCACCACTAAACAATGTCCCTAACACCACATCTACAAATCTTTTAAATATCTTTGGGGAAGGTGGCTCCACCACTTCACTGGACAGCCTGTTCCAGTGCTAAACAACCCTTTCAGTGAAGAATTTTTTCCCAATATTCAGTCTAAACCTCCCCTGGTGCAGCTTGAAGCCATTTCCTCCTGTCCTATCACTTGTTACTTTTTGAGAAGAGACCAACCTCCACCTAGCTACACTCTCCTTCCAGGTAGTTCTGGAGAGTGATACCATCTTGCCTCTCCAGGCTAAACAACCCCGGATCCTTCAGCCACTCCTCATAAGACTTGTTCCGTAGACCCTTTGCCAGCTTCATTGCCTGTCTTTGGACATGCTTCAATACTTTGATGTCTTTCTTGTATTAAGGGGCCCAAAACTGAACACAGTATTTGAGGTGTGGCCTCATCAGTGCTGAGTATGGGAGGGATGATCACTTCCTTACTCCTGCTGGCCACACTATTGCTGATACAAGCCAGGATGCTGTTTGCCTTCTTGACCACCTGGGCACACTGCTGGTTCACATTCAGGAAGCTGTCAGCCAACACCCCCAGGTCTGTTTTCTGCCAGGCAGGTTTCCAGCCACTCTTCCCCAAACTATACCATTTCATGGGATTATTGTGGCCCAAGTGCAGGACCTGGCACTTGGCCATGTTGAAACTCATACAATTGGCCTTAACCCATCATTCCAGCCCATCTAGGTCCCTCTGAAGAGCCTTCCTACCCTCAAGCTTATCTATTCTTCCACCCAGCTTCATATCATCTGCAGATTTACTGAGGCTGCACTTCATCCCCTAATCCAGATCATTGCTAAAGATATTAAACAGATCTGGCCCCAGTACTGAGCCCTGGGGAGCTGCATTTATGACTGGCCACCAACTGGACCTAACTCCATTCACCAACACTCTTTAGGTCTGGCCATCCAGCCAGATTTTCACCCAGTGAAGAGTCCACTTGTCCAAGCCTTGAGCAGACAGCTTTTCCAGGAGGATGCTGTCGGAAATGGTGTCAAAGGCTATACTAAACTCCAGGTAGACAACATTCACAACCTTTCCCTCATACACTGGGCAGGTCACCTTGTCATAGAAGCAGGTCAGGTTAGACAGGCAGGACCTGCCTTTCATAAACCCACGGTGACTGGGCTGGAACCCCGGGTTGTCCTGTATGTGTCTCATGATGGCACTCAAGATGAGTTGCTCCATAACCTTTCCTAGCACTGAGGTCAGACTGACAGGTCTGTAGTTCCCCAAAACCTCCTTCTAGCCCTTCTTGTGGATGGGTGTCACGTTTGCTAAACTCCATTCTACTGGGACTTCCTCAGTGAGCCAGGACTGCTGGGAAATGATGGAAAGTGGTTTGGTGAACACTTGTGCCAGCTCCCCAGGTACCCTTGGGAGGATCCCATCTGGCCCTATAGACTTGTGTGCAACTAGGTGAAGCAGCAGGTCGCACACCACTTCTCCTTGGATTATGGGGGCTTCATTCTGCTCCCTGTCCCTGTCTTCTGGCTCAGGGGTCTGCATACCTGGAGAACGACTGGTCTTACTGTTGAAGGCTGAGGTGAGGAAGGCATTAAGTACCTCATCCTTTTCCTCATCCCTTGTCTCTATGTTTCTCCCTGCATCTAATAAAGGCTGGAGATTCTTCTTAGCTCTCCTCTTGTTGCTACTGTATGTATAGAAACATTTTTGACTGTCCTTTATAGCAGTGGTCAATTTAAGTTCTAGTTGGGCTTTCTCACTTCTAATTTTCTCCATGCAATGCTCACAACGTTGTAGTCTTCAATTTGCTTACAGAGAATCCATGCTTCTGAAGAGCTACATCCATCAATAATGGAGTTCAGCTTTTATCAGTTGTTGGGTTTACTCCTCAACTAGTTAGGTGCAGCCAAGACTACCTAAATGTAATATAAGTATTTCTTATACACATTTTCACACATTCTTTAGAGTTCATTTCCACTGGTGTTGCTCAATGGCTACTTGGAAACAGGTGCAGGAGTTCATTATTTTCTTCTCAGCTATCTGCCAGTATACATGCTTCCTGTCATGGAAAATTTTCTAAATAGGGCCTTTCATTCCTATTTAGGGGATTGCTGAAGGGTTGGATACAATCTGTCTTAGCAAAATCTGTCCATGTTTTGTTAATATAACCATGGCCATATTAACATCTTTCATTTCATCTTTCTCTCTTTTCTGTGTATATGTCTGTGTGCATATCACATGCCTATAAAAACACACAAACCTATACATTCATGTGTTATATACACTTATATCCACATAACTGATGTAAATACATTTAAATTATTTACATTGTTGATGTAGACATTACAGATATATGCAAACATAAAACAGATTTATAATTGTAAATCACTCAGGTACTTAATTCAGCAAGTTTTTATGAATTAAAGTTTACTAAACCCACTTTTCTGTAGAGCTTTTAATCAAAAGATTCTTTCTCAGGTACTAGACAGATGAGTTGCTTAATAATTCACTGGACCCAGAGTAAATAGGTTCAAATCCCACACTATGGTAAAGGTTCATTAATTTGTTTCTGCTTATATTGAGCTCAAGTACCTGAAGTTCTTGTAACATAATGGCACACTGACAGGGATGGGATGATACAGGAAGAAAAGGAAATTATATGATTATTTTTAGGAAGTTTCAACATTCCCACTGGAACTGAAGCACATTATAATAGTGCTCAAATGCACATAACAATGTACTTCATTTTTTTGAGCATTAATAACCTGAAAGTATCCATAAGCCTCAGAGCAACAGGTTAAAATTCATTGCATTTCTTACCATCAAATGAAAATTGTATCAGTTTTCAGCAGATATACTATGTCTTAGATGTTTCATGCCTATTACACTGTTCGTATTGTGTTATATACAGTAACTTGACACAATATGACTCTTCAAACTGGGTATGGTTCACATTTGAAGTACTGGCTGGGGGAATGATAAGGGGTGACATGGATGCAATGAAGGATTTTGATTCTGTTTGACTTGAACGTCTTTAAATTTTTGGCTATAAGTCAAATCGTAAAGATAAAATTGTATTTGCTTTTTATCAGTGGCTTGAAAGTTTCAAGGAAATTTGTGCTATATAAACCATTCACTTAGTGTGAAGGAAAGGATTAATTGCATTTTGCATTTCTCAATTCAGCTGAAAATTGGTGCTATTAATGATACTCACAGGCAGGGGCCAGAAACCTGAGTCTATAAAGCATTTTCATACTGTAGGCATTCTCTCCCTTGATGGTTTCTGTAGGAATTGTTTCTAGGAGCTGATAAAGCACCATATGTCTGAGATGTTCAAATACCTTACTGAGAAGAGCTGTACAGTGCCAAGATAGGCATTTTGAATTGTAAAGCCTTATATCAATATATCATACTTCCACTTATGACCATCTTAACACAACATTTTATTATACTGTTCAGAAGCAGCAGAATTTAACTGATATTTTTATGTTTACAACTGTGATCAAGTTGTTTTCTTGTGTGATCAAATTGACACACTGAAGGGAAGAAAAACTCAGAAACAAAATAAAACAAGTCTGTAAGATATAACTGAACTTAAGTATTCCATCTCTAAAACATTCTTGCTTTATTATGTTACCTCAGATATGAAATATATTATAACTTAAGTTAAAATTTAAAGTGTTTGTTTATTTCTATATAATTTTATCTTCTATATAGTTATTGAATAAAATCACCTGTGAAACTTGGGAAGGGGGAAGCATAGGATAATCAGCATACCTTGTGATTTTTTTTGGCTGGGTCTCAGAACATGAGTGGAAATTTCTTAGTGTGTAAATATTAAGTATGGATTTTCTTTTTTTTTTTTTTTTCTATTATTGTTTAGTTTCCAGTAAAATGAAGTTTAATGTATACTCTCTGACTCTGGACTGTAACACTCTCTGTTCTATAGTCTATAACCATGCTTCAGGCAGATAAACTGTCGGTACCAGGAGTTTTAAGTATGACACTGTTTTTACAATATATTTAATAAGTTTTTTTTTTCTTTTTTTTTTGAGAAGGAGCATAAAGCTATTCGTGGTTGATATAAGTCTAGAGCATACAGAAAAAATTATAAAACATAAAATCATGGTGAGGAATGAACCTTTGAAATGTTACATACATTAAGTAATTACCTTGGCCAAATTGTATAAATAAACTAACTTTAATTAAGATAAAGTCAGAATCAGAACTATTAAATGTAATCTTTGAGAATTCAGGGAGAAGACTGGGTCATTTATAGAATCGGTTTTTGCAAGTTTTTCAAGTAAGTACTATGTATGAGATAAGAAAAATAATTCAATAAATCCTTTAGCACCTTGAGGAAAATTGCTATCAAAGAAAATTCAGCTATTTACTACAGAAGGTATTGTTAAAGTAGTGGACATAACAGGCACTGCTTCAATCCTCTGGCTTCAGTAAGGTTCTAACCTATTAAATCAAGGATGAATTTGAAATATTTTTCAAGAAATCACAGGAAAGATGGTATGTGTATCAGTGAGTAGAATGAGAGCTTGAAATAAAAACAAAATTAATACTAATAATTACTGGCATCATCTTTGGTTAAAATTGGTCTCTGTTTAGACCTTTTTTACTTTGGACAGTAGTATTACTAACAATCCACAAAACCCAATGCTGTTCAAATTTTATTTGACATCGCCATGAGCACTTGAGAAGAAAATAATGTAAGTAGAGCTGAGTAATCTGTGTAAGGTGAAGCATCTTTTCCTTTGAGGAACACAACTGAATATCAACATACAGATATCACAGAGAACATTTTTTTATTTCTTTCTGTCATGCTGTAGGAAACAAAGTTCTCCAATCAATAACCATGTTGTAAATCTCTCCTTCCTTTTGGTCAGCCAAGAAGTTTAGTCAGAAACTACCCAGAGTGAAAATGTTGTTTCACATCTTTTCCTGCTCAAATCTGGTAGGACAGAGAGCAGAATTTAAGTAATGTGCCCTGGTTTGGTGTAAAATAGAGCTGGATCTGCTAAAGCTCTTCTAATTAACTGCTCTGTCTGAAGTTAGCAGCGTTTTTGTAAACTGCTTTTAGTAATGATAAGACTCCATGTGTAGAGTTACTGCCAGGGATTGGTGTGCAGACCAAGGTCACTGCTAAGTCTGGATCCCACACAGAGGGGGGCAGAGGGTACCCTGGACATGCGGGGAGGAACGTACAGAATAACTGACCCCAAGATTCACCAATGGGGTTTTCCATGGCATAGCCCTCATAGCCAGTAATAGCTGAAGGATCAGGAGGGGCAGCCCTTCCGTCGCCCCTTCTGTTCTCTTCTTCCGTCTTCTTCTGCTGCTGGGCTGCTGGCTGCTGCTGCTGCAGTGGCCGCATCTGAGGAGGACTTCATCCATCCTGCCTCTGATCCTGAGCCCTGTGTTCCTGAACTGAGTTCCACAATCCAGCTCCTGGACCCAGTCGTCATCTGTAGCCAAGTCAAGCCTGGGACCACTTCC
>NW_008626336.1:12767-31802 GCF_000691845.1 Merops nubicus
TGTGCGGGGAAGGGGTTAACAGAGAGCATCTGTTACGGCTCTGGGGGCTGCCCTGACCCCAAACTATGCCACACTGAGTTCTGGAAAAAAAGATTAAAATAATTAAATATAGACCATTTTGTCCAAATGAAAAGCTAGAAGGAGTTATATTGACAGGTCTATGAATAATGGAGGGAGCAATGACAAACAGTCATATAAAAAAGAGAGGGAGGAAAGCTTATTGAAAATTATTGATCAAATCAATAAAATAATAAAATAATTTTCCCAGGTAAGTGAAGTGCTAAACTTCAAGCCCAGAATCAGGGTTGACATATGGATGATGTCCACAACCAGGCAGGAGAGACCTTCCCCTTGGTTTTCTCTCAAGGCCTGGACAAACTTGGCTGAAAACCAATTAGGAAATTACCATCAGTCCTGCCTCTAGAGTTAATAATATAAAAACTGGCTCTGCTTGCAGTGAATGTGGTAATTCATTTATGTGGTGGGTGTTCTAGCTAGGGTTTCCTGTTAGATGAAGGGCTTCCTGACTGCGCCACAAATAGAGTTCCCAGGGATGGTGGGACAAGATCAAGACTAGGAGACAAAGAGGATTATGTATGTAATGATGCTTTTCCTTGACAATTACTCTATGATTAGAATTGGACTCATGACCTGGCTTACTCCTTCCCCCATGACCTGACTTCTAACTTGGCTCACTCCTTTCTTTGCTACATCATATACCACGAGGGAATATATTGGTTTATTTATTCCTTTGGTTGTTAGCCATCTCTTACCTTTCCCATGTGCTTTGGAATGGAATAGTGAAGTCTTTCCTGTATGTTTATTGCTAATGGCAATATCTTTCCTACTGGGGCATGCAATCAGCAAAAGAGTAAGTTTGTCAAACTAAAGCAAAGTATGGAGAAAAAAAAATCATGTAATATGGATGTGTATTCTGCACTAGTAGAGAGTTGAACTAATCACTCAGTATATCCTTCTAAATTTTAGATTTTATGTTTCTGTGATCCTTTGTAGCCTAAGAGATATTGGGCTAAATGTCTTCCTCCTGAGACTACTTGAAAGATTAAAGTGGAGCTACTGGAAATTCCTCAAAGAGTCTGAAAAACTTGTTAGTATTGGTATAACTTCTTACAGCAAAAAGACTAAACAGTGATTAGTAATGATTCTAGCTCATAAAGTTTATTTCACATATGCATTTACATATGGATTTTATTACTCCTACATACTTCATTCGAGTCTATAATCTCTATAATCAGAAACATACTTTGAAAGTGGAAGCTGGGAGGCATTTTATTTTCTGTGATTGCCAAGTTCCAACTAATTTTTTTGAGATTGGGCCTCTATGTCTCTGTCTCAGTCACAAAAGCTTTGTGATTGTAGGAGTTGAATGCTAAACTCTTTTATATTCTAGTTTGTTTTTCTGAATAGGAGAATTCAAGAGGTCATCTTTATGTGTGTATGTATCCATTCTTTTATCATTTTACCAGCTGTTTTATGAAGAACAGGTTATACTTGCAGGTATCCTTACCAAAGAACTTTGATTATCAGAGATGAGCTAAAACCCTAAAACAGTAGCAACAGTACCACAAGGCCAGTCAATAACAATGTCAAAAAATAGTGTGTGTTCTTAACTTCATTATTTCCATTGCTTTCAGGTGCCTCTATGTTCTTCTACATATACTCACCTCCAAACAAAAAAGGATCGATTTTTTTTTTTTTTTCATCTGTTATAAAGAAATAAATTGCTTCGGGAATCTGTTCAAAGAATTTGTGCATCTACTTCTAATGGTCCAAAATAGTAAATAAGTAAACCTGTGTGGAGTTTCAATTGAAAGTAGTGTGTTGGAAATTAAAGCAGTCAAGGACCATAAGCTACTAAGGTTGAATCTGTGTGAATATTCCATTCTGTATTGAAGATGTACACATAGAAACATCATCCCAATTTAGCGCTTCATTACAGGCAAGAAGTAATATCGCTGTCCACTGGTACTAAGCTTTCAAAGTAACAAGTACCACATTAGAAGAAAACCGATGTGAATAAGAGCACTCCACCAACCGGAAGACTAATGCAGGTGAGTTTCAATGTCTCTGGCTTCATTAGTGGTGCACTTATTAGTTGTAGCCAGAGAGGCTGTCACGAGCATAATGAACGGATCTTCAGACATGAGGTTGCATGTTGGTGTCTGTCTGATGACTAATCAGTACTCAGCAAAGGTTATCAGTTGTTCCGCCAGGGTCACCAACTGCTCAGATTCACTTCTGTAATCGGTAGCAGTCACATTGTTAACACAGCTTAGCCAACACTCAAGCAAGGCCAAGTCACAGGTTTTTTTTTGCATGGCTTCAGCTGTCTTTTGTCAGCTAGCAAAATGTCATTGTCACAGCAACAGTTCATACCACTCCCTTGAGTGACTTCTGGTGTCACTCATACACAACCCCTTCACTCTCTAAATGCCTCTAATTAGTCTATCTAGGCTTCCTCCTGAATCATCATGATAAGAGTTACTTCTCAGGAATAATTTCTCAACAATACTGTTAGAATCCATGAAAAAATGAGTTGCCCCTTTGGAGACACTTCTTTCTGCTGACTAAAGAGCAAGAAAGCCTAGGTGACTTGGAGCTGAGGATACTTACCCAACCTTTCAGAGGTCTGTGAGGTCAAGAGCAACAGTATCAATGTAAGACTAAACTTAAACGTTGTAGGTTTTGATGACTCCTAGGTTAGCAAATACCTTTTTGCAGTGCTCACCACTGGAAATCTGTCAGGTCTTATGCAATGAGGTGACCATGTACCTTTTACAGGTTAAGGATCCCATAATTTCTGGTACAATGCTATTCATCAGGCATGCCTTGTAGTTTGCACAGGAGTCACAATGAAGTTGTACAATAAACTACTTTTTAGGCAACAAGATCTGTGCTATAAGAGTGACTGTGACACCCTTTAGCATTATATTTCTATTCCAAATTAAATCTGTCTGCATATCTAGACACTTTTACAGTGTTAACACATGTGAATAGAATGTTAACAAGAGATAGTAAGAGTGATGAACAGATGTATGTAAGAATATTTAATCATGTATCATTTTACTTGACCATATAAATGAGTGGAATCATTGGATCAAGTTCCTAATCGTTATTAAGCCAATCTTCTTTTTTTTTTTTTCCCTTTAAGTGTGCAAACACAGGGTTACAATCTGCTGCATAATGCTGTAATAAAATCTTTGTACATTGGTTAAGATCCTGGATGCTGTTTAAGTAGCAGTATGAGTATAGAAACTGCTGCTTAAGGTATGTCTCAAAGGAAGAAAGAAGGATACTCCTGTTCCCTTAGTACAGTGCCATTCTTTCAGCTTTCATGACCAAAGTGACACAATTCATGTGATTAAGGGCAATTTCTGTAACAAATATTCTGTTTCTATAAAGACAAATAAAAGTGTAGGTGAAGAAGCAAGAATAATTACCAGAACTCAGGAAAATGAAGCTTGGTCTGATGGCATGATGCATAAAGCTTAGGAAGATAGTGTAGCCCACTATAGACATTGTAATAAAGAAAATAAGTTACAGCCTCACATCTTAGGAAAGCACAAGTCATCCTTCAAAACAGCCCTAGTAGTGTGCTCCAACAGAAAAGGGAGATCTGCATTTTCATTACAACTATAGAATCAGAAGAATTTGCTCCATCCAACTACACTCTGATATTGCTGTCTATTCTAACCATAGACTATAGGGAAGACCACAATGCGCCCTGCTATGATCAGGGTCTAAATAGAACAAAATTGACCTTTAATCATTTTAAATGGGAAGTGTGAAAGAGCATAATGTGCAACATGGAGAAAGACTAATTTGGAAATCTCTATGGCTACAGGAAAAGACCAGGCTCAGAGCAAACCATAAGCTCTGCAGAAGAATAGAGAGTGTTATACTGCAAAATGCCAAATACCATATTGAGCATGCACAGTATAATGAGAGGAATTAGGTCAGGAGAAGGGGGGGCAGGTAATTAATTTTTTATCTCAGTACAGAATTGGTGAGACCATATTTGAGTGCTTTACACAGTTTTGGGCTCCATAATACTAAAAAGATTTTGCTGAATTGGAGAGAATCCAAAAAAAGGATAACAAAAATGATAAAAAAAGTTTATTAAGAAAAGAGAATTTGCAAAGCCTGAGGAAAGTAGGACTAAGGCACAACATGAAAGCTAATTCTAAATACCTGCAGGGGATTAACAAAAAAGTGACTGGGGGTGGAGTAGGGAGAGAAAATGTATTTCAGCAATCAGTTCAGGTACAAGAAAAATAATTACCTCAAATTAACTTTGCAAAAAGGAAAAAAAAAAAAGTTTGTGTGCAGCTTGGAGTCAGCCTCACACAAGTCAGTTCATTGACTTTCTGAGTTGGGAAACGTGAGGTGTATACAATATAAAAGGATGTGCTAAAGCCCCAGTTATTTGTCAGTTGTAAGGGAGTATATGTCAGTGTAAGTAAGAGCAGAATCATCTTCTCTTTCTGGGCTAAAAATGGCATCTCTTTCTTTTTCTTTCTTTCTTTCTTTCTTTCTTTCTTTCTTTCTTTCTTTCTTTCTTTCTTTCTTTCTTTCTTTCTTTCTTTCTTTCTTTCTTTCTTTCTTTCTTTCTTTCTTTCTTTCTTTCTTTCTTTCTTTCTTTCTTTCTTTCTTTCTTTCTTTCTTTCTTTCTTTCTTTCTTTCTTTCTTTCTTTCTTTCTTTCTTTCTTTCTTTCTTTCTTTCTTTCTTTCTTTCTTTCTTTCTTTCTTTCTTTCTTTCTTTCTTTCTTTCTTTCTTTCTTTCTTTCTTTCTTTCTTTCTTTCTTTCTTTCTTTCTTTCTTTCTTTCTTTCTTTCTTTCTTTCTTTCTTTCTTTCTTTCTTTCTTTCTTTCTTTCTTTCTTTCTTTCTTTCTTTCTTTCTTTTCTTTCTTCCTAGAAATGATCGACTGTTAACACTGCAGTGTTGATAAAATCTTTACTGAAAACCAAGGTTTTCAAATAGATGCTCAATATCTGAGCAGGCAAATAAAATGTAAATAAAATTATCTGGAACTATATAACTAATTTGTTCACACTTTTTTGACCAGGAAGACAAAGAGTTGATTCTAACTTGCATTTATCCCAAGTGTTCTTAAACTTTCGGAATATCATTTCAGTATCAAACTAGTCAATATCTAACTAGTGAGTAAACTTTTCAACTATTAAAAGAAAAAAAAAAAAAGCTAAATTCAGGTAGAAACAGGTCTGTACCCGTAGGCTTATGCATACTTCCTGAGCTATCATGTGCCATGTATATTATATACCTATGGGCAAAGACCTGTTAAGGAAAGAAAACTAGAAAGCTAGTATATTTTTAGTTAGAGCCTGAATACATACTGCATATGTTCAAATGCAAAAAATGAAAAGATGAAAAAGTATTCTTTTTATTTCCCCCCCCCCATACATTTTAGTTATAATTACATTCTCTGCAGTGGAAATGTGTAAGACTGCTCAACAAATGTCAAAGTAAGCTGACTCTTCACGATGCTCTAAGAATCCCTGAAATTTCTACTCTTTTTGTTAACATGAGTCTAAAACTTGAAAAGCAACTTAATAACTTCACTTGACGGCATACACATCAGCAAAATACCCCAAAAGATAATATTTACTATACTAATAAAAAGGCAATTAAAAAAAAAATAGAACTGTGGGGTCGTTGGTTTGGGGGTTTTGTCTATTTGCTTGTTTTTCACTTTGCATTTATTTAAAAATGAATTTTGATTTTTCTTCCTGCTTATTAGTAAAGAGCTGTAATGAATCAGGTCTTCAAGGCTGAACACCTGAAATCACAATAAATCTCTTAATTTCTTGGAAAAACGTACAAATAAAAACACAAGAATATATAATGAAAAGACATTGACAGATATGAGATCAGAAAGTGCAGATTGCTCTCCCACGAGTAAGAATACTTCAGAAGCTGTCTCCTGATCTTCTAAGCAGTGAAAGACCCTTAGCTGTGTGATTTCTCTGGACTAGAATGGGAACTGTGTGGCTTAATTCCCAGACACTACTTTAAAATTTTGATGGCTAATTATCAATTTCAGTCTTGAACTCTACATGTTTAATTATATAGAGCAGCTAGATGAATACGCTGCAGATCTGACAAACGGTAAGAGCAATATGCTTTTAGTTGCTGGAAACGTGCTGTTGGCAATAAGCAAATAATATTTATAACAATAAAATGAAATATACATTCCAGTTTTAAATTTAGCTATGTTTATTAAGGATGAAAGAATTTCTGTGAAATTCTGTGAAAAGGATGAAAGAACTCCCTGCTCTGGAATGTACATTTAAATTTCACATCATGTCACTTCCAGAGAATTGTTAAACTGGGTCAGAGAATTCTGATCCATTATGTTAACTCTTCATTGAGAATTTGATTCCTTCCTGAGTCACATAGCTAACCTCAGTTCAGAAATTAATGTACCAATTAATTTTACTGGTTCCAAATAAGTGACAATCGTTTTCCAATAAGATTATTTGTGGTTGATATGGACTTTTCCTGGATCTTCTTATTTTTTTTTTTTCTTTTTTCTTAATGAAAGGGGAAAAGTAAAATCATGTTTCTTTCTCAAATCTATTTCTGAGGAAGAACATTTAAACGTAATTGCTTAGGTTTCCTAGAAGATTGTCTATGTGAATGCATCCAATGGCTTTAAGCCAACAAACACATCTAGATAAACCTTTTGTGTGGTTGTATGACTGCCAAAGCACAGATACAAATCTCTGTTCACCTAGAAAAGCCCACAGAATTGCATGCTCTGTGATGCAGTTGTTCTGTTACTTTCATTTATCATTTCAAGCTGTGTTATTTTGATGGCTTTTCAGTTGCAGGACTACCAGTGCTGATGCAGAGATAATGAAATACTGAAAGCATCAAACAACAGGGATGTCTGTAACTGGTAATGGGCATCCTTCCTCAGTTTATTAACTCCAGCTGTGCTGTTTGACAGTTTTTGTGATGAGGTATGGCACAATGTGAGAATACTGAACAGAGAATGAAGAAGCTAGTGTCAAGAAGTAAACTGCATCACTCACAATCCTTACAAGTAGACTTTCAGAATGTTGAAATCATATTCTTTTCAAAACTACTATCTCCATCTTCAGCAGTGCATAAAGTGACCAATACAAAGACCTTCAGTGCAAGTCTCAGAGTACGAAACTTCTATCACAATGCAGTTATTTTCTCATATGGCATGTGTTGCCAAGACCTTGCATATTATTACTGAATGTAAGTAAAAGTATTTAGTCTTTGTTAATACTGAGATTAGGTGAAGCACAAGATTAAATACATAAATGATAGCACTCCTTCTGAAATACTCAACAAAATACTTTGGATTCACTGTTATTATTCAAACTTTGTCCAGAATATTGTGAGATTATTATACAGAGCACTGAGAAGGACTGTCGAGGAGGAAATAGATGTGACCTAAAGTTGGAGATCTTCTTGTTTATTGGTCGTTATCCTTGTTTTTTTAGGGGTTTTAAGTGTCAGAAGGTGAAAATGTTAGGAAGCTTTGGGAAGCCTCTGAAAGGTTTTTAATAGCATACACTAATTGGGCATATTGCATAGTGTGTTCTCAAAAGTGTATGTTGACTTAAGAGATACCACAAAGGCCAAGTTGTGTGTGAAATGCTGTAAATTTGCCCCACAAGTACCTACAGGTGTGGAGGGAGAAGTACATATCAGAAAATAGCAGACCAATAAGAGTGGAAGTGTTTGCTGAGAGGTGTTGCTTTAATGTCTCACCAGAGTGAATAAACGCTGTAGGTAGCCTAATGCCTCTGCTGAATCTTCAAGAACTGATTAATCTGGGACACCAAGTGTCTGCCCAAGGCCTCCAGCCCAGACTAACATCAAGAGATTGTATAACTCAGGCCATGTCCAATCCTGCAGGATTATAAATACACATTTGAAGCAAAGAACTTTTGAGGAACTTTATCACCACTTACCGCAGAGTCATTAGCAAGTCAATATGACCCTCTCCTTGGTAAAAATCTGAGTTTGGCCTTCCGGTTGTTATTGTAGCTGCTTACCTATGATTTTATGTGAGAAAGTAGTTGAATGAACTATAAAAATACTTATCTGGTGTTAATAGTAAAAGATTAATTAATAAATAGGTGTTTTAATAAATTGCTTGTGATCTGTGTCCATCCTAAGTCTCTCTTACCACAAAGATTCACAACATTAAAGCCCCGTGGTAAGCAGCCAGTGTAGGTAGCTGAAGCTTATCACCAGTTACAGTGGGTGCAGCTAAAACACATAGCACCCTTCAAGAAGTGTTGTGCTCTCCCAGTGTTGTGAGAACAACATTCCCAGCTCTCCCAGTGTTGTGCTGATATTTATAGCTAGTGCAAAGGCTTCAATCAAATTTTAAAAATGTCTTACTGTTAGCAAAGTGTGCCATGTAACTGCTGTCCTCATGGGAAATTGGTTGTGGTGGTGCCAGGGAGGGCAAGGGGAAGGAAGATCAACAAACTGATTTAGAGGAATGAAGAAATAAATGTATATATTTTTTGTTTTAATTGATCATTTACATAAACTGTGACAATAACAACAAATGGAGTAAGACTACAGTACAGAGTACAGCTGCTCTTACCTGTCTTACCTGAAGGTGCTTTGATGTTGAGGGAAATGTAACAGATAGGCTGGAATCTGCTGTTGTCACAGTATAAGGCTACTTTTATTCATACCCTGGAGAGTTTTCTGTCACAAGCTCTCCCTACCAGCAACTTTGCGGGCTGACATTTCATTTTCAAGTCAGAGGTTTGAAATTTTTTGCTGTTACTGCAGCTTGTCAAAAAACAGGGAGGTACCTAGCAGCCTAGTCGTAAACCTAAGAAATGGCTACAGGTGAAGGTTACAAGGGAGGAAATCATGTTCAGAGAAGCATTCAAAAGGCATTGCCAAACCTGCTTGCAAGGTGTAAAATAGCACAGATTAGAAATGGAGGTTCAAAACAGGATCTATTGGCTTGCAATTACAAGCTAATGAATGCCTCCATAAAATGGTATGTGTGTATGTATACATAAATATCAGCATGTCTACATAACTAAATTATAAGAAAAGTATGTGGAGGATATTGGACATAGATAGAAAGGATGGCAAAAGCATCAGTGTATGCTTTTATCTCTTTGGAAAAGAGTGAGAGTGAGTGTGGCAGCATGCCAACTGCGAGACCCCAGGACATAGCAGCCCTGCCTACTCTTGGATGGTGACTGCTGCTGAATTGTATGCACTAGCTGCCAGGATTGTTCTAGCTCAACCCTCAGACTATGTTTTCTTGGAAATGTCATACAGGGCCAGTATATTAGCAAGTTATGTCTTTTGTTGTTCTGGAAAGCTCATAATCTGCTGAAGAAGAAAAAGGAAAAAAGGAAATTTTTTTTTTCTCCCCTGACATTAAACAAAAAAATTACAGTTGATTAGCTTTTTACATCTTCCTTAATTGGCTGGAAGGCTTGAGGGAACCATGAGTTAAAGTGCTGGTGAGCTGGATGTATGCCTACTGCCAAATGGCAGTTTTACTTTGTTAAAAGGATGCTACTGGCTAATCTCAGTACTCCTTCCCTGTACTCAGATTGACATTTGGGAAAGGTGTTATTAATAAAGAGTCTGCCTGCCTCCAGCACTGGTAACACCTGGAAGCAAATTGTCTGTAAGTACCCCAACAAACTATGTGACCAGAATCATAAATGTGTTCACAATCTTTCTCTGGTACTCCATCCTCACAGATTGCATATTATGACGTATCCAAAATTTCACCGAAAGTAACACTAGTGAGAGGCTGGGCTTCAGTCTGTCTTAAAGGAACCCTAACACTAACAATGAGTGCAAAAAAAAAAAAAAAAAAAGCTTGGAAAGTCACCCTGCATCAAAATAGAATGGTTAGTATAATTTAGTTCAAGACTGATATGTATGTAAGCACACCAGTTGCAGCGGAACAGGCCTGTATGACAAAATCCCAGCATCTAAAAGCTGAAAATTTTACCATTTCTTCTCATGATTTGAGAAGCTTCAATCTTCTGGCTGTTTTGCTTTGGTCATTGTAGTGTCAGAAAACGTATTTTCATTCTCACTTGTGTCATTGACACCTTGACAAGTCCGGACAAAGCAGAAATGGCAGCACAGTCCCTGATGTACTGCTCAGGAGACACACTTCTGAGCAGGCCTGCGAAGATACTGCATGCCGTATATCCACCTGATGCACAAGGCAGCCCAGGGCGTTTCTCCTGAGGCTGGCAACACAGAGGTTAATTCAGCCCACAGTCTGTGAGCCCCCCAGAGGTAACAGAGATGCTCAAGTTTATATCTGGAGCTCAGTCCTGTGGTCAATTAGTCACCATGGTGGTTAAAAATCTGCTTGGTGGATTGAAGCTCTCTAGATTCCAGGGGGGGAAGGGGGAAAGTCAACGTTGGGATTTTTTCAGAATCACTTAAATTTGGCCTAACACTGCTCTGATATGAACGATTTTGATCTTACATTCGACCCAACACCTGCTTGTCTGAAAATTCTTGTGCTCTTTTATCTCCTCTCTCAGCCATTTCTATGGGCTTTTCCTCCCATGTATATGCACAAGAGATTTTTTTGTAGAAGGTTTTAGTTTTCTCCCATATTTTATTTGATATCAGATTAATCTTCGTGATCCATATAATTACAATACTCTGCAAAAGAAATAACAATACACTATTTTGAAATTGCCCACTTTGAACATAGAAAAACTAAATGCCTTTGTTGGAGAAGAGAAAAACATTCTACGGAAATGAAAAACTTTTCTTAACTACCCACACAATGGCTTACTCAAGCCAGTGATATCATGTGTCTTTCTTTCATCACCTCTAAATGCCTGCACAAAAGAGAAAAAAAGAAAGAAAAAAAATATATTACATACTCCTGCTCCACTTGCAAAACACAAGTCTTGATTCAAAGCCTAGCAAACCTGTTAAAGAATCTTTTGTTGTTTAAGACACTCATACATCTTGCAGCATATCAGCTTATTCTTCAGCAATCACTTTCGCCACTCAAAGCTAGTGTTTTGACTATGAAAAATGTATATGTTTTTCTTTGTCTTGGATTCTCACTTTTAAATGGTGCATGACAAAGAGTGGCAAATAGTCTTACCATTGTAAATCTACCAAACCAAAATATATTGCACTTGTCCTTGAGAAGTCAATACAGTGATAATGACACACCCCAATTCTCAATAGTCTTAGCATTATATAAATATTAGTAAAAGCTTACAGTCAATTACTGTGATTTTCAGTACTGTGGAGCCTTTAGATACGTCAAGAACACAGAGCAAAACACCTCAGTGCAAATCAGAATTTATCCTTAATAAGAAAACAAGCACTTTTTTTTTTTTCTTCTCCTAAGGAGGAGATACTTTGAAAAGAATGTTAGACGTTATTTCCAGCATCCTCTTGTTTATTTGCAACTAAACATGTTACTTACTCTGTCATGACAGAAATTAAGAAACAATTCACAGGAATGGGTATATGATTTAACAACGCTGGAATTCAGTGAGCTAATCCAGTTTACACCAGCTACGTCCTCATCCTATACATATGAGGATATAAATGCAAAATCCTTTAAGAGATGTAGGATTTTCGCATATAGTCTTTCTGAAAGAAACATGCTATGCTGCTAAGTAAAATATTTTTCATCATTCCTTCTATTTATGTTGACCCAGTTCTGAGTATTTAAGGTGTTTGGTCTAAGCTCTTCAATTCCAGCTTTGCAAAAAGGGTCTTTCCAGATAGGAAAGAAAATCAAGACTTTTGTGCTTTATTAAAAACTTAAAGTTACTTTTTCCATAGTAGTTCAGTTGTTCTATTTATCAATGAATATTTAATTGAAAAAAAGGAAGAATTTTATAAGCAATAATCATGAAAATACAGTCAAAGGAAGCTAAAATGTATCCTGTTTTCTCTTTAGGGAAAATAAATATCTGCATTATTCCAAATAGGAGACATGAATCCTGTGTTAACAATAAATACTTCTAGTATTGTAGACAGTGGTTAGTCCTGTGTTATATCCTTTGGTAATCAAAGGAAATTGGAACTGCAATAACTGACTGTATCTAATGCATAAAAATGATACCAATAGTTATGATCTAATTTAAAAAAAAACTCTACTGACTGAACTGCTGTTAGGAGTTATACATGTGTGTATGTACAGATTATGAATAGTTTATGTTTGCCTGAATTGTGGCTAGGTGCTTGCTGGATTAATTAATTCATTTATTTATTTACTGACCTGACAATTAATAGCTCAGTTTGAGCTAAACTTTCTGTTTCAAAGCTGTAGCCATTTCACAAGTGGTAAGTATTTTCTGAAAGTACTTTTCATGAAACTAACTACTCCCTGTGAATCACTTCACAAGGAGTGAAACTTATGTTGCTTCTGACTGACAAGATAGTGACTTGCCTAAAAATATATTATAACTTTAATAGGAAAAACTGTTCATAGACTAGACTTTTGGAGAGACCTGTGAAATTCTCAATACAAAAGTAAGTAACATTTGAACATTATGAAAATGCTATCTGGCAGGAGTAGCAACAATAGTAAAAAATATTCCTTAATTCTCTAACTGGAAAATAGCAGAAACTAGGAAAAAACAAACAAACAAACAAACAAACAAACAAACCAAAACAACAAAAAACTAGCCAGGCAGAGAAATCTATCCTGGAGTATTCTCTAGGAGGCAACTTCTGTGTCCTCCTACCTGATTCTAAAGGGCACACCCTAATTATCACTGATTATATTGAAAATACTTATCAATCTTCTAATTATCTAGGTGTCTAGGGAGCATGTATGTATCATGTCATGGCAAACTCTATTCCCACCCATCAGTGTGACAGGACTCGAACTCTGACTTTCAGAATTTTGAAATATTGCCAGAGTTTTTTATGTTACCAGAAGACAATACAGACTGAAAAAAAAAAAAAATAAATTAAAAAACCATGACTGCCTTGTATCAGATGGAAGGTGTGAAAAGATCCTAAGAAATTATCAACTAGGAATGAAGATCCACAACCAGAAATATGCTCTCTCACTTTTGAAGCACTGAATGTATCTGTCTTAATTTCAGTTTTGTAAGGCTTGAAGTCTTGATGTCATATACATACTACCTATGTGGAAGAGAATTATGAAAAAGTATACTCCCGTATACTCCCCTCCTGTAATTTCTGAAGCTGTTGGCCAATTCAACCAAAATTGTCAGAGGAAAGGCTTCAATAACACCATACTGTACTAGGCACCTAAGAACCCAAACAGAAGGTAGTATCTGCACAAAGCACAGCAACTAGGCAGTGAATTTCTGTATGCCAGTATCCTTATTTATATTTTCTTGCACAGAGGAGCAAAGGATATAATTCTTTCTTGAACATGACAGATAAGGTAATTCACAAATAAACTCAGAAAAAGCATTGTCCTTTATGCTCCAGTGAATAAGCCAACTAGTCATTGCCACAGGTTAGGCATAAATATCAATTTTATTTTGTTGCTATCTCAAGTCTTCTGAAATGCTCAAGGCAATTTATTCCTTAGAGCTTAAATCCACAAAGGTTAGTATCAATGCAACTGAGGCTTCCAAATGGCTTTGGCAACGTGGGCATAAAGATGAGGTGCTTTTTTTATTATCTTTTGGAACATCTGGCATAGGCCGCTATTAGAAATATGATACTGAATGATATGGGCCAGTGGTCTTGAATACAAGGTTACTTCCTTTGTCCCTTTCTTTGTGTACTTTAGCACAGTCTGGAAATCTGACAAGACTACCAGTGGGAAGGAATTAAATCACAAGTAGAGTGCCAGGAACTTTCAAAACCATCTGTTCATACCATAAAACTACTAATAGCAGAAAGGACCCTTACTTCTAAGCATTTATTAAATTGTGAAACATTATTTTGAGTAATGAACTGTTTGAAATTAATTAGTCACCATATGAACAATTTAATAATTTTCAGTTCTGTTGATTAACTTTTTGCCCCTCTGAATTGCCCTTTTATCTCATAGTACTGTTCTTGCTTATCTTTAAATTGTATTTTGCCTCAGTTATCAACATGGACTAAAGAAGACAGAAGAGATAATTTTATTACTTTCTTACTAAATATTAACCAGTAGGGTGTGCTAATCTTTATATCAAACATTTTATTGAAGTCAAGTGTAACTTAAGCTCTGTATTTTTCTGCTCTGCTTTTTAACAAGCACCATGGAAAAGAAAATGTTTCAAGCTAAGGAAGCTATCACTTATCTCAAAAAAAACCCAACCAAACAAAAAACCAACAGAAATAGTGTTGTCATATGCAAAATACATGTACATATCCAGAACATCAGGCATCATGAATTAGAAGCAATGATCTGAGTAACACTGGGGTTAAAAGTGTGTTAACCTATTGCCCCTGTCCTTTACCAAATGCTGGCGTCCAACTTGTTCTTGGGATAAGCTCTATCTTCTTTCTAGCTTTTTGATCCCATATGAAGGAACAGGAGAGAAGTTGTAGCACTTGATACATACATCATTCTCTTTAGGTCTAAATTGGTGTCCATTCATCACATTGGCAGACATCTGGCAACACACCTATTACATGATCAAATCAAATGGGCTTCTTTACTCTCTACCCCCAGTTCTGGCATTTCTTCTATTCACACTGGAGTTATGTTCCTGTTTTTTAAGCTTTCTTGTATTGTGGAACCAGGTAGGAAAGAAAAAAACGTGTATGCAACATAAGTGGTTGGTTTCAAACTTGAGTAAGGACCAAGAAAGTCTGGAACTGGACAAACCTCAAAGACCCTCAACACTAAATATTTGCATGCAATACTATCACACTGTTTGAATTATAAACATGCTCACAAAATTGGGGTTGCTGCACAATTAGGCTGTGAATCCAAACAGCCAGTATAATTAGAAATCTTAATATTTACACAGAATTATTCCACCAAAGTCTTAAACTTTATCTCTAGCTCTCACTTTTTTTTTTTTTTTTTTTTTTAAATTACCTTTGAAAAGATTATGCGAATATCTATGAATCAACTGGTAGTTAAATTGTGTATTACATAGTGACAACAAATCCCAGCCTATGGATTTTTCATGTTCAGAGCAAATATTGGTTTTATACATGCTTTAGTTTCTGAAATCTTCTGTATGGGCCTGGTACACAGGGACTTTGTTGTTGCACTTTTTGTCTTTTTTTTTTTTTTTAAGCCTCAAGTGAAAAAAAAATGCTATCAAGAGTGGCAGGAAATAGCGAAAGGAAGAAATTTTGTAAACATTTTTTATATTGCAATCAAGAAAAGGAACTATGGCCAGAATACAGATATAAATACTTGAATTCGCTCCTGAAAGTAGAAAATAAGTAGAAAATTCTACTAAAATGAGGACCACTTTATCCTGTTATTCCCCATTGACTGAGTAAATTGGAGGCGCAGACAGAGAGTAGAGGGTGTTTTCATCAAACAGTCCCCAGTTTTGTAAGAAAATACGTTTTTTTATTACCAAGAAAATGTTTAGTAATCTGCAAGGATCTTATGTAGTGTTTGGTTTTTAGTTTAAGTGGTTTTTAATCTTGTAACCTTCTTTATTCATCAGAAGACAAGCATGCCTGTTCTTGTTTCTGAATTATCAATGTCCATTCATCAATTCATTCTTGCAGATCCTTCAAGACACAGCTTTGAGCAGTAAACTAAGGGGAACACAGGACAGATTTAGTACCAGTAAAAGAAAAAGTAGAAGGTCTGACAGGCAACAATGACCTCAAAGGAATGTATGAGCAAGAAAATTTTCTTAGGTCTTGGTACATGGACTTTGGATTCAAAACACAAATGGCAAAAAACGGCCAGCCCAGCAGGTTCCCTACTCTTGTCTGAGGCAGACACAGACATCCAGTGGTAGCAAAGACCAGTTGACACAATGCCAAGTACCTTCAGCAGCATTGTGAATACCAACGAGTGTGCTATGGCTCAGGGATGAAAACAGAACAGGAACAGCAGTCCAAAGATGGAGAGGTACCTGCAGGAAAACTAGAAGGACTTTAGCAGTATCAGGATCTTTTTCTGGCTGGAGAGGTATTTATCCATAGAAGATTTATGCAGATAGTCACTGGATACCTTCATATAATAGTGCTGCATCTGCAATGAAAACACTTTGTGGTGCTTGTTAGAACAAATCTCTTTGATATAGCTGCATGTCAACTGTGTTGATTACCACCAACTTCTTAATGTCACCTAGATCTATAAGTGACTACTGGGCTATTTGTCTCACCATAGGAAATGTGGACAGGCTGGTGTTTAGAAAAATAAACAAAACATTTTTTTCACATAGGAATATTAGCTTGGAACAGTTAGAAAACAAACAGTAGTGGAAAAAGTCACAATATAGATACGCTGGCAGACAATAAGGTTTTTAAGCACTTATAGTAAATACATATTTCATAATCACTGCATATCAGTGTGAAATGCATTCAAAGATTTGTTTTAAATGTTGCTTTTTTGTGTGTGTGCACGTGTAGAATACAGCTGCTAGTCACGTGCTTTAGATCCAGAAGATTACAATTTTCACTGTAGTATGTGAAGACATGTATGTGCAGAAAAGTGTAAACAGTGAGAAAAACCAAAAGGCACTAGTGAAGAGAAAAAAAAAAAAAAGAAATCTGAATTAAATTTTATCACATTGCTACTTTGGAAGTTTCCCTTTTCAGATTCTTGACAGAAATCCCTTGTTCTAGTAGCAGTACTTAGGTTTCAGTTACTTTGAACCCAGCTCAGGACATAAAGGGTCAGATTCTCAAGTGAATCTCTTTTAGTAAAGATTAAGTGTCTTATTCCCTCATGGGAGAATTTTGTGCTGAAAGCAATTGGTACATGTACAGGTTTGCATAGCTGTTCCTTGTCTTTAACTTCTGAGCAGAAGTATAGCATCATGGAGAAAAGGTAACTACATGCTGCTTCTGTATCCTTAACAGCCCACCCAATACCTCTCCTAACACAAAATACACTGATTATGTTCTAAAGAATGCAGAGAACTAAAGAACATTTTTAATATGATCATTTGCTCCCAGGATTCAATTGAGGTGCTTTGGATCCATGTTACCATAGTTCTGCCTCAAATACTTATTTAAATTCAATCACTTATGGTTTACCGCAATGTAATAAATTCATTGCCACATACTAGCTGGATATTAGTTAAATATCTGTGTATGCTCTGTCAAGCTGTTATAATTAGGAGGTAAAATGCACTCAAACTTTTTTTTTTTTTTTTTTTTTAACTGTTTATGACACAAATCAGCTAAGGAATAGTAACTTATTAAACCACATTAACTCAGTGCTGTGTTTGAGCTGGGAATAAAATCTCTTTGAATCTATTGCTGTAGTTCACTATGTGCTAAATTTGAAGAACTCCTCAGAGGGTTTTGATAAGTAGTTGAAATGAGATGTAGCTGTCACCTTTATGTTTTTTGGCAATAAGACCTCATCAGAGTAGTATATTCTTCTAATTGTTATAAGTGAAAAAAAAAAAAAGCAGAATAGCAAAGGAATACTGAGTCAGTGCCAAAACTAAAAATCGTTGCTTTTCCTTGACTAAGCATGATTATAGCCTTGGTACGTTTAGGATCAAATTCAGTATCACTAAGTAGAAAAAATATGGGTCAAAATGTATTGTGAAAGATCTTTTTATTACCTAATCCAGCATTTGAGCTGATGGATGACATCTCACCTGAACTTAGATTCTTTTCAAAGGAAGTTTTGAGTCCATCTAGTTACTCTGGTTTTCTGATTTTAATGTGACCTGTTTGTAATCAAACTGTAGAACAGAGAAAAACTGACAACTTCTTGGTACAGAGCAGAGTTAAACAAAGTTCAAATATTTACTGTTTGCAAGCAAAACATTAATGTAAATTAAATTATGTCGCTCCTCAGATAAAGAGAAATTCAAAAAAGTTCTAATTGCTATAATGAAATTAAATGCTATTATTAAATATTTTATAATAAACATAAAGTATTTCCAGTAAGAACCAGGTAAATTTAAGCATTGTTTTTTTCAGTTCATATTATTATTTCCATGGGCATATGGCACATCTGTGTTCCATTAAGTTTTTTATTAGGAGGAGAAAATATCACTTCTTATTCTGTTTCCTTCCCTTTCTGCCCAGTCTGAAGGTCACCTTTTCCTAAGGTGTTGGAGGTCAAGGAGCAGTGGTGACTGCTTGGTACCTTGTCAGTGCCTGTAGGGAACATGGGTAACAGCAGCTCAACCCGAGTAACGACTCACAGCGATGTGATTAATGGTCGTTCTCAGTTTATTTGCCCAAATAGCCCAGTTTATATACAGTTGCAAGCAGTCCCCGGCTTAAGCTACTGTTAATTAGGTACAAGTCTGAGTTTTCTACCGCCCCCCCAGTATCTATGTTTTCGTATGACATCAGTTTCTACTTCAAGCTAGCAATTAAGAACCTTTGGCCCATAGCCCTACACTGATTCATCCTGGGTTGCTTACTGTGGTAGAGGGAAAAAGAATTCCCCCACATCTCCCCCTGTTTCTTTTTAAGCAAACCAGGTGTAGATAAGGAAACGAGGGTTCCCATAAATGGAATGAAAAACAACCAAGTTACTAAGTCAATTACATAGAATAAAGGTAGCCATATAGTTATCTTTCATTTTCCTAGCCCACGTTTATGAAGGACCGACTTGACTGGGGCCCAGCTCCAGGGAGAGTCAGCAGAGTCCTTCCCCAGCCAGGAAATTCTGTGAGGTGCATCCACTTCACAGACAGACACTGCCCTTCCTGCAAGTGGTCCCAGCTTTTGTCCCCAAGTGGGACACCTGACCTTTGTTCACTCAATGTTGGATATCTGAGGCTCATTTACCTTATGGCTCCCCCGGCACGGCCGGACGCACCCTAGAGGAAAGCAAAAGGCAAATTCACCACCTCCCCTAGCATTTCAAGCATGGTATATAGGATTGCATCTATATCTATTAATAAGCTGCTATGTGCTGC
>NW_008626337.1:0-30826 GCF_000691845.1 Merops nubicus
AGACATTCTATGATTCTATGATTATTTTCCTATTTTCAAACTGTGTTATTTATTGGTAGATTTAGCTGGACTTCCACCTTATCTAGACAGAAACAAGACTGAAGTTTTACTTGCGTAACATATCTGTTCTGCACGGCAAACCCACTATCTAGGGTGGTTCTATAACGGTACTTATAATTTGGCTTTCTTTTTTTTTTTAACCATGGTGAGGAAACTGCAGCAAGATTTTTACTTTTGAAATTGAGCAAAATTATGTGTTATTGCTAGACATGTTTTCTGTTGTTGTGTGGTATTCAGTAAGAAGAAAAAAAAAAAAAAAAAAAAGAAGAGAGAAGAATCTTATTTTACTAATCTTTGTAGTTGTTATTCCTTACCTTGGACATAAGAGAGCTTGATCCTACATAAACAATAGTTTCTGAACACGTAATTGTATTTGTTTATTGCCCCTATAAATTAAACACGTGTTTCCTTCCTAAAAATATTTAAAGTAATAAATTTGTCTTCACTGTTAATGCAACTAAATATTTTCAGTTGAAGTTAGCTTTTGTCAGAAGACTGATACTGTTGTCTCTTTCTTACTTTTATAATTCCATACATGCTATTTATGTCATTAGGCCAATTAATTCAACCACAGAAATCTGAATGTTGATATGCAGAGACTCAATGGGATTTTGGCTTGTGGGAGATGGTATCTGAAAACAAAACCAAAAATCTAGGAAAAAAAACATTGGTGATCATTTAAGGTCACAATAATTTTTGTGCTGAAGCAGAAGATTCTTCCTGGCATTTCTCACTTAGCCCTAATTATTATGAATCATTGATTTATGCATTTTATGTCTTTGTAGTGATTATTTCCAGGTATTTTGGCTGAAGGAATAACTATCTTAAATTTCTGTATTGAGGAATATGTATTACAAAGAATTGGGACATCTTTATCCACAAAGGATTTTATAATTTCTGGCTGAAGGAGCATATTAAAGAAATACCAGAGCTTTTCTGAAGAATCTTATATCCAGAGTTTGTTTGCCTCTGCCTGTGTGATTTGCTGCATGTCCCACCTCCAAAACCACTTCATAGTTACATTTCCCTTGTTGGGAAAACAGTGCTAAATATAGGCTTTTCCAGATTGCATCACTACTTGTGCAATCAATCCATTTGATTATCAAGGCTCATGTCATGCAGTGAGGCTTCTCTAGTAGGAGGCAGCATAACACTTATGTTACTGCCCATACATAACTGTCTATGCAAAACTTAATAAAGTTGTGCAAAACAAACATAGCTGTAGTTGCAAACACAGATGTTTGTTCATTTCAGTAATCTTGCATGTGTCATTATGCATTCCTTAGATTCACATGGAATAATGTTCACGTGTTCACACAATCAGCAACATGTTGATGAGCACAAAGTTGCAACACCCCTGTCGGTAATGAACTTAATGTGACTCTTTGTACATTCATTGCAATTTTCTGTAAAAAAAAGGGATCCCATCAGTCATTTTTTATTCAATGTATTAAGACATATACACTTAAAACAACCATGAAAGTTAGGTATAATTAGGGAAAAACTAGCCTAGACTGAGTGTTAAGTAGACTAATTAAACTAAAGCAGATTGAGCAGAAACTCCCCTTTTTGAGTGCTGTTAGTTTACAGAAGGAAAGCTATTGCGACAGGTACTTGCAGTATACAATTACTTTTTACTTTTTAAATGCTAAAAATTTAAAATACATTGGATAGATTATAGGTATTTTAGACTTTAGTTGGAGAAGAAATGTTGCACTTTGCTAAATTCCGTTTAATTTTTAGGAAACATTAATGCATAAAGATATATAGTAAAATAAATGTCTCTGTTGACATTTACATGACAACTTTGTCAGTTGTTCAAGGTACAAAAAAGCTGCTGCTACACTGTTATGGTGTGAAAAGTGTTATGTGAAGTTTTAATTATAATTATAATATTTTGCTCTTCATAGATTACACCACAGGCCCTTTCTACCTCTATTTGAACTTAAGTATTGTGTAAGAATGTTTTTGAGTGGAACAAAGTACGTTTTGTATGATCTACTGACTGCACAAGTCTCCTTTCAGTCATTTTTTAAAGTGGGCACTGCAAAACTCAGAACAATTATTCAAAGCATTTTAATAGAATTCCCATTGACTAATGTTGCTCTGGGAAAAAAAAAAAATCAAACAACACTATGGATGTTTTTATTTTCTTATTCTTTCTGCAAAATGTGCTCCTTTTACCCCATGCAGATTTGCACTCATTTTAAAAGTTCTTTTCAGCAGTCTCATGTCTCATGCAGTGGATGACAATTTCATTAGTCACCATGTACTAATCACAATTTTAGTAGAAAATAAAAGATTACCCATTCCTGTGGTACTGAGCTTCTGTCATTTCTGCCCTTTCCATGGGAAGAGGAGGCAATCAGGAAGCTAGGTCTCTGTGCACACTGAGGGGCAAGAGGTAGGTCAAGTATGTTTCAGCATGAACTTTCCAGGAGTAACTTCCTTTAATGAAAGTTCAGGGTGGCAACAAAATTACCAGATTGGACCTTTATCATGTGACATTAAAGCTTTGCTTGTGGCAGAAGATAAAAGAAAGGAAAAATGCTGCAATTGATCAGTTCCTTCTAGTGATGAATGGAGGTAGTGAGAATACAGCTCTTCTTCTATGTCTAGTATAGTCCTACAAGCTGCTCTATTTTTGGCTATTAATTTCTTCTCTATGTTTATATATGACCTTGCAATCATCCTTCTTAATTAGTCCTAGTTTAATAAATGTCCTGTATTCTGTAGAAGTTTTTTGCCACTGACTTTGCCTTGCTGGAGAGGTTTCTGGATGACCCATGATTAGAATGGCCTGTGACTTGGAACTTGCACATAGGTGGGAACCCACGAGCTTAGCAGGGCAGAAAAGAAAAAGGCAAAGAAGGCTGTAAAAAAATATTGCTGTATTTTGTGAAATGTTTCTGCTTCTCAGCATCTGCTTCTGGCATAACTGTTCTTTAAACAGAGAAATTATCCAACAAGAACTTCATGAACTCCAGGAAAAAAATAACGTTAGCACAGGCTTTCACTTACAATCCTACACATTTGTGTTCCTCCATTTTTCTAAATACTAAAGTGAAACATTTTCTTAATGCTATGAAAACAATTCCTGGCATTACATCTTTTGACAAGGAAATGAATGATACAAAAGAGACAGTCAATTTCAGAGGAGCTGTACAGCTAGGAAAATGCATGTATATGGATGTGAACACATCCTCAGAGGATGAAGACAACCGGCTGTATTTTATGTGTGGTGTGATAAATACTGCTAGTATTATTTTGCCTTCTCAGAATGCTATATTGTAAAAGTCCAGTCTAAGGATGAGGCAGGTAGTTCAGGTAATGGTCATTCAGGTGGAGTGGCCTCTCACAAAAAAATTTTCCCTGGAACAATGGACAGAAATGGAGCTTGATGTGGCTGTCATATTAAATACCATCAGGCTAGAGAAAGTGCAGAGTAACCCCACAGAACCCGATTACTTTTTTTTTTTATTAAAAATTTCCAGATTATTTAATTCAATTCCAAAGCAAAAAGCAAACATTCAAAACCAAATCAGGATAAGCATTCTTCAGTCTATTCACTTGCAAATTCTCTTAGTCCTGAAGAAAAACAAAGGGCTAAAGCATCATTTTAAGTAGTCTTTCCCCCTTGACTTCATGGGGTGATGTCTTTCAAAATAATCAGTGACTGATGACAGTGAATAGGCTCAGGGCAGTAGTCAGAATACTAATGACTATTCTGATTATGTGGAACATGAGCTAAAAGGTTCTGCATCTGGTCTTCCATTTATGAATTACATTGTTGGCTGCTTGACTTTTTGCCTGTTGGCATACTTAATAACTTTCAAAACAGTGACTGCCTTAGGATTCTTCTCTGTGTGTGCTAAGTAAGTTATTTTATTGGCTGTTTATCAATGATTTGTGCATCTGACTTTGTATAGAAATGAAAGAATTCAAGGTAACATAAAATAATTTACTTTTGATAGATTGGTAAAATATTTGTCTGTCAAACAGTGTAACAGTAAGATGAAAAAATATGTGAAAATCAGAAAACTACTATGACATCTTATAAAATGAATATAATTAATCTATAGTAAATTTTTGGGTCTACTAGAGTCTATAAACTTTTACAAAATACTCAGAATGTTTCACAAAAATTTTCTTGTTTGACTGGAAACTCTGCAAAACAAAAATCTTTGAAAATGACGTGTTTAAGCTTTGTGGTATCATATATGTTTGTAGAATTTGTGGCAGGAATAAAAGATGACAATTCTACTGAAAGTGTTTCATAAGTGACTGTGGAAATAGGAAAATAATTTTTTAAAGAAAATTGGCTTTTTCATACCTAACTAATTTGGATAATTTTGAAAATCCCAGCTTAGCTTAAAAATACACTTTTCCATTAGATACTGTTAAAAATGTGTTTGATGTTTTATTGTAGACTGACTGTAAGATATTCTTAAACCTTAAAGAACCATTGATATTTCATCAGTTTCTCATGTAAGGTTAATCTTCATGATGTGTTAAATCCTCCCTGTATTAATAAAAAACAAACAATATCAGAAGGGAAACAGAGCACTGATTCTCTAGTTTAATTACTGAAATGTTTGATTTTGGATGCCTCAGGGCTTTTTCTTTGTACTTAACCAAATGTAAGATTATCACTTCATGTACTGCAGAGTTTAAATTCTATGTTCTTTCCCCCCACAAGGGAGAAAGATGACACTTTAAAATCCGTATTGTTGCCACCATACCCAGATATTTGTTTTCACCTTAGCATAACACTAGAAAAAATCTTCAAGTAGCAAACCTTCAAGTAGTTATCTGACTGAAGGAACAGATTTACAGATACCTGCTAAATATTTTGTCCTTATGCAGGTGTAGTGACAACAGTAAGAAAATAAATTTGTTCACTTTGAAATCTGCAAATATTTGTGGTTATTTCCAGAACTAAAGTCAGAGCTGCAGCAAACTAACTGTGTTTAACCCAGGAAGATATTTCTCTCAGCTATTTTCCTAGCTATTGTATTTCAAAAATAATACAAGGTGAATACATTTGAAAAAGTTATTATTTTTTTATGGGACCACAAAAACTCAATGTGATGTGCTCCCTCTTTTTGGCTCTTCTAAACTTCAGTTAATAACAACAAAAGACATCTTTTGGTTCATGTAGCCTGTTCTGTAACTATCTGACAAACTGTTGATCAGAGATGTTTTTGTATAATAAGGCTTTTTGTGCACAAGAAAATAGAAATGTGCACTGTTGTCAAATAAAACAGCTGTGCCAATTTTAAGAGTATTGAAAAAGTCAAAAAAAGATCAGTGCTTACCAAACAGGCAAAGCTTGGATGAGGTGGGGATACCTTTCATCAAGTTTCTGCAAGGGTAGCATAAGCAAGAATGAATAAACAACAATTTAAAACCTCAGAAAATGCTTGACAGCATCCTTTTGAGGCAAGAGGTCTTTAAAAACCTCATGATTTAGAACTAGATCTGTCTGATAACAGATTACAGTAATCGTGCTTACTCCTCATGAGTAATTTGTATTATTTTGGTTATAATTGAAACGTAACAAAATAAAATCAAATATTAAAATTGACATCCTGTGTTTAAATTATTACTGTTACCCAAAGAAAGGGAGCATTAAATTCACATTGTTTGTCGGTGGTCTGTGGGCAGAACAAACCAACATAGCCAGATCCTACTAAAGATGAAGAAGTATGATTAGCTGTGCATTTTCTGGATCTAACAGCTAAAACGAGAACTCAGAATTATTGTAATGTTGTATTAGAGACCATAATCTGACTGTCACATCAGAAAAAGCCGTTGCTAGAGTAAAGAGCATTAGCTAAAATAAAAGCCAGAAAGTCTGCTTTCCACTCCCTTATGGAATAAGCTAGTGAAGAGTTTTTATAGGCATGGGACAAAAGAGCTTTTCTGTATTTTAACCTATTTAAAACTCCCTAAAACAAAATATCTGTCTTATCTTGCTCACATTTGTTCTGTTACATGAGGGATTAAAAGGGATATATTGTGACTGGTGACAATACAGTGTGCTTTACAAAGCTTGGGAAGGTAGACAAAGGATACAGTACTACTCAAACAGAAAGAACACAACGGTGGTGGTGTTTCCCACCACAAAAAAATACGTGATAAGGCCCCTAGTATTTAACCTGAGACCTGAGTTTGATGTGCAAGTATTTTTTCTGGCATGAATGCTAATTGTTGTGGGTAATATTTTCAGGTCTGAAAAATTATTTTCTTTCTTATTCTTAATGTATGCAAGGAAAATAGATTTCTTTCTCCCTCCTTCCCCTCTCCTCTGTGAAGTTGAGCAACATAACATTTCCTTTCTTGCATGTAAATGAAACATTAGTAATAATCCCCTGGTACTTTGATGCCTGGAGGCATATTTTCAGCTTTCACTTCTTCATCTAGTGTTGTATTGTAGGTAATTGACTGTGGCAAGAAGTCAATGCTCATGTTGCAGAAAGAGACAATGGCACCACTGTTGCAAGTGTTTTGCCTTTTAGATTAATTTTTAATATTTGATAAAAATAACTTTGGAATAAAAAAATATGGAGAGGTAGGTTTTTTTATTGTAACAGCTACAGTCACAAAATTACATATAAGATTCCAAAACATTTTCCATCCATTTATTATGTGAGAAGGACGTCTATACATGATACTGTTCACCGTCCTAGTCTGAGCTTTGTCCCTGCTTTAGTACTATGCAAGGAGAAGATAAGTCCGAATTCATCCTCAAGCTCATCGACTTAAGTAACACACAAGGTGAACAAGATTGGATCTTTGTTTCCACTTGGGACAGAAGGAAGAACCTTCACTCACTAAAAGGCCCATGCATTGGATACCATAATGGGATTGGAGAATGAAGTGCACATGAATAATGGAAAAGGTCCAGGAAAAGTGGACAAGGTGAAGTAACCCAGCTACCCAAGCACATTAGAACCAGTGCCACCTGAAAAACCTGTAAAGTATTAGTGGTTGGAGATTCCTTACCAAGAGGCACTGAAGCATTCATTTGTCATTCAATTTCTCTAAAGAAACTGGCTGCCTACCAGGAGCTGGCATTTGTGTTGTCACAGTGTTTGTCACTGACAGGCTGTCAAGACTAGTGAAACCTACAGATTATCATCTGCTCCTATTATTCCATGCAGGGTGTTGCAGTGCGCCTCCTGGAGACAGAGGTTTCTGTTGCCTCTTTGTCCCCAAACATGGGCACACATCCAGAATTTTCCACCTTTCCCAGGTTGTGGTTGGCTTAGCCACCACAAGACCTATCCCCTAACACCCATTGGACCCCTGACCTGTAGGTAACCCATCCAGGTATCCTTACAGGACAATGCCTTTGCAAACCCACCTACCTACCTGTTAAAAACCCCTGGCCCCAAGGCCACATGCTCTTTCGCTTCTCCCGCTGGGGTGGGTGCTGTTTCAGTGCCTGCCTCAGGTGTTTTTTGTTTGTTATTTTCATATTATTAAAACCTTTTATTTTGGAAGAAAGCGATCGTTGCCCATCCCTCCTTTACTCGCCACTGTCCTCCTCTTCGCTGAAGACCACCCTGGAGGCACTACTGGGGTCCCACTGGGGGTGTTTTCTTCCTGGGCAAAACCAGCGGGTTTAAAACCCTCTAAATATATTTTTGAAAAGTAACAGCAGGGTATAATGATACTGTAGTAAGACAACTTAGAACTATCAAAAAATACTATATGTTCCTTGGACCAGTGTTAAAAGGATCGGGAGAATAAACGATGTTCTTCTCCATACTGCTAGTCAGAGGGAGGAGTCCAAGAAGGAGGAAAAAAATTGAGTATGGGAATGCCCGGTTGTGTGACTGGTGTCATGCTTAAGGTTTTGTCTTTGGTGAACACGGATTTCCTTTTGTGAAGTGAGGTCTGTTGGAAGCTGATGTGGTTCACCTGACCAGGTGTAACTAGAGGGTCTTCACCAGCACACTTGCTATACTTACAAACATGTATAAATATGAGATGTATAAGATCTATGATAATGTATAAGAGCTTTAAATCAGATTGAGCAAGGGAACAGGATGGCTTTTTCAGTAACAAAGAGTCAGAGTCTGCTGCTATATCAAGGACCAATAGGGAAGCACCTGTGAAATCCCTGAAAGGAATTAGGGCTTGTTGCTCTAAAAAGGTGACATGGTTGATAGGCCAGCTGAAATGCCTCTATACCAATGAATGCAGCATAGGTACCAAGCAGAATGAGTTGGAAGCCACTGTGCAGTTAGAAAGCTATGACCAGAATGATATCTCTGAAACCTGGAGATATGAATCACGTGACTGGAGCACTGTAGTTGATGACTGTAAACCATTCAGAAGGGACAGGCAAAGAAGGAAGGGTAAGGGCGTTGCCCTGTGTGTGAAAGAATGGATTGACTGCAGAGAGCTGTCTTTGGAAAACAGTGACGAATGGGTTGGTAGCTTATAGGGAAAAATTAGGGGCCAAGTCAACAAACAAACCCCATGGCTGGTGTTTACTACAGGCTGTCCAATCAAAAGGAGCCTTGTGATGAAGGATTCTTAATCCAGTTACAGGAAGCATTAAGTTGGTAGGCTCCAGCCCTGCTGTGGGATTTCAATCATCTTGACATCTGCTACAAAAGTGGCACAACAAACTTAAAGTACTTTTGAAGGGCATTAATTATGATTTCTTAATTGAGGCGATAGGCAGCGCAATCAGAGGAGAAGCGTATCAACATAGATGGAATAATTTGAAATGTCAGGATTGGCAGCAGCCTAACCTGCAGTGATCATGCCCTGGTGTAATTCACAACCTTGAGGTATATGGGCCAGATGAAGAGTAATGTAAGACCCTGAATTTAAGGAGGGTGGACTTTTAGTTCTTTAGGGAATCAGAAGATAGAAACTGCCAGGGAAACTGCCTTCAGGGACAAAGGAGCAGAAAATATCAGATGGCCTTTTAAGGACATTTTTCTTAGAGCACAGGACTTCCCAATTCCCATGTGTAAGCAATGAGGTGAGGAGTGCAGGAGATGAGCATGGCTGAGTAAATTCCTCCTCGTCAAACTGAAATATAAGGAGTGGAATCAGGGACATGTGTCCTGGGAAGAATACAGAGATGCTGACCAGATAAGAGGGATGGGATCAGGAAAGCTAAGGCACTGCTGGAGCTGAATTTGACAAAGGATGTGAAGAATAAGTACAAGAGTTTCAAGAGGTTTGTTGATCCAAAATGGAAGAATAAAGAAAATTTACCCTCCACAATAAATAAGGCAGAAATTGTGAGAAACAACATGGAGTAGCTGAGATATTCAACAGAGTTTTTTGCCTCAGTTTTCACTGGTGATCACTCTTCCTGCATCTCTCAAGCTCCTGAACCTCCAGGCAAGGACTGGGGAAATTAAATCTCTCCCATCACAAGATAGGATCAGGTTTGAGACCACCTGAGAAATCTGAACATACACAAGTCTACGGGACTTGTAGAATGAGATGTATCCCAGGGTCCTGAGGGAACTGAAAGATGTAGTTGCTAAGCCATTGGGTGAAGTTGCAACCATTTTTTAAAGGGGTAAAAAGAAGGACCCTGGGAATTAGAACTAGTCAGCCTTATCTACATACCTGGTAAGATCTTGGAGTAAAACTCCTAGAAAACATGTCAAAGCATATGGAAGTCAGAAAAGTGATTAGAGGCAGCCACCATGGCTTCACCAAGTGGAAATTGTGCTTCACTAATGTAGTGGCCTTTATAATAAAGTGACTTCAACAGTAAAGAAGAGCAACCGGTGTTATCTACCTAGACTTTTGTGAGGCCTTTGATTTGATTCTGCAGAACATTCTTACCATTAATGTGGAAAGATATAAGTCTGATAGATGGATAGTTAGATGGATAAGGAACTGGCTAAATAGCAGCATCCAAAGAGTTACATTAAACAACTGCAAAAATATGAGTTAAAGGATTATGAGGAAACTTTGTAGAGTCAGGGCTGAAAGAGGATGTTAACTGTTGGTGAGGTTATTGGTCTGGACGTTCAGATGTCCAGATCAGCACAGTTAACCTCTGGGCCTGCCAACGCTGAAGGCTGAGGAGAAAAATAAAACAATCCTCAAAATACTAGTATCTGTCTGAGACTGAACCAAGCCATGACACATGCGTGTACTTTGAATGTTGGAGTTGTGCCAACATACTAAAGCATATTCAGTTCAGATAAGGCACATAGAAATTTTATTAAGAAATATCTTTGGTTCAATGAAAGAAGTGGAAAATGAAAATTTTCAGAAGGTGGAGATCAGTAAAACAGAGGAAGGAGAAAAATGTGTTATGATTCATTCATATCCTCCTGCCATATGTCTAGTTTCTTAAAGAAAATGGTCTCTTTTTTAAATGTTTTAAACACATTAAGAAATTAAACTTTTCCCCTTAGACTTGATTTAAGAAGAGGTATAATGCTTATTTATTTGTTTAAAAGTAGTTTTTGATTTGACATAAGGTAGAAGATAATAATGAAACTTTCAGGATACTTAATATGATAGAGTTAAAAGAATAGTGAAGACTAAGATCTTTAAATAGGAGGTATTGTAATTTATGCCTAACTAATTCAACTTGCTTATTTCTGTCATATCCTTTTAAAATTAATATGGCATAGGTAATAGACACAAACTGTAAGTCTTAACACCTTTTGGAATTTCCCATACATTTTATGGACTCTAAAGAAAAGGTAGCCTGTAAAAATGAACTAAAAAAGCAACAGAGATTTAACTTCTCACAAAATACTATTCCTCAGTTTGTGCAAACTTTTGTGAGCTAAGGAAATATACCAGTGGGCAAAGACTACATTTTATTTTATGTTTTGGCATGTGCTTAGAAAAAATCCACGAAAAAGAAAGCAGATCATATTCATAGGAATGTCACCTTTGTAACTGTACGTGAAGACCACAAACTAAGCAAGACCTTGACACTTCATGTCAAACAATTATCCTTCTCCTTAGTTAAAAATCTCAGTAAGTATATTTCTGGTAATTAGACTTAGCATTCTTTCCACAATATTTTTTTTTTTTGCCATATGTTCTAGGTTTTCTCCCAGCATTCATGATTATCCAATATTTTCTGCACAGAATTGGAGTATCTTTAGACAATTCATTTCTCACACACAGTTTCATTTAGTTGTTTTTTTGTCCACTTTGCTAATCTGTCATGTCTATTTTCTATCCTGCCCCATATTTACAACCCATTCCAAACTAATGTTATCTGTGAATTTCATCAGTGTCTGTTTACTTCTGCACAAAAATAATTCAAGATTTTAAACAGAGCTAAACTTGAAATCAAATCTTCTCTTTCTGTTTCTTTTGATAATTAACAAATTATAATGTTTCAGTCTATGGTCACTGTAATATTATATTCCTTGGGTTTTGGGTAGCCTGTGGAATGAATGGGATACTTTGTGAATTCAGTTAAGCTTAAATAGGGAATCCTGCCAAAAAGCCCTATTTCCTACAGAACTGCTTAAGGAAGCGCATCTCCAAGATAGGAGAAAAATCTGACAAGCTGACTCTTTTGAAAAAGACAGTTTTGCTCTATAAAAAAAAAGGAATGAAAATATAAATATATTTTTTTTTTAATCAGATGATTGGTACCTGAGGGTAACTAATTCACTAAACATTGTAAGCAAAAACCAGACATCAGGTATATCTAATGAATTAAAATAAAATGTATGTACATAGTCTATGCTGATACCAATGTTTATTAAAATGAAGACAGGTTTTTTACTATTAAGCAACTTATTGGAACAATCAGTTTCCTTACTGCACTTTCACTTTTTTTTCCACTTAAATTTAGTGGACCTTTTAATGCAAGATCACTTGCCTCTGCTTTCCTTTCTCCCTTCCCATTATGCTACCAGACGATACTCAAAAGCGGCTGTTGATCTGATGGCTACTTTTCTCTTGTAGTATTTTTTCACAGTACAAATGATTTATCACCTGGGGTGCAAACATATTACTCTTCCTCTAGCCTAATGAAACACTTTTGATGGAAGTTGAATTCAATACTTATTACTCTTTTCCTAAGTCACAAATGTCAGAAAATGTTCTATTCATACAGGTTAGCAAGGCGTCTATGATGACAAAGTAACCTGGAAGGCCTCTTTTGTCTCTGAGAGGCAAGATTGGCTCTCCTAGGCATAGAACAAAAATGGTGAGCCAAAAAGACAACTTTTCTGTGTTCATTCTTACCTCTGATACGTTCTGTCAAAACCACTGGCAAACATGAGCTCCCTTCTTTTGCTAGCAGAGAGTAGCAGAAGAGAAAAGTTAAAAACAAAAGCCCAGACAATAAATTTAAGAAACTAGATGCCCTGGTGGTTCAGTGCTCCAGCCTTCCTCCACTGGCAATTTGTGGCAATCAGAATATATTTCTGCATGACTTACAAACTACGTTCATTGGAGTCTTACACAGGAAAAGCAAGGGTCCACAGGTCAGAAGTGAAATACACTGACAGAGCTGTGCAAGAAAGCTTGTCTAGCACACACGGTATTGTCATTACAATTTCAGTTCTGAGATTATTTTAGTATTGAATGTAGATTGTAGAACTTCTATCCCCTCAGGCTTCTCTGTCCAGGAAATTGTTCTATGTGCATGTGCCTTTATTTGTATTGTCTATGCTCTAATATTACATCTCCACCAATGTCTTCCAATATAAGTGTTTCTCTGTCTGAAGAGATTCTTGGGAATCTAGAAGAAGCAGTACTTACTTCCCTGATACAGTCATAAAGTTTTCAAAAAATTTTCACAGTTGGTTCTTCAGTAACATTGTCATCAGCGAGGTGACATGCATAAGATTTGGTCAGTTTTGACCTTTGAATCAAACATTTAGCTCAAGAAAAGACAAACATGGATATTAAATTGTGGGTAGAGATGAATTAAAAATAGACCCAGAAAACATTTTTTTTTTTGAAGTTGGTATTATTAGTGAATGTCATGTATCATAACTTGAGTGGTAATCTTAGGATTTATTTTAATCTTATTTATTACATTTTATTGTATTTTTATTTTTCAGGCATACTATAAATAATAAGATTGCATTTAGTGATCTTTTTAGTGCATGTTTACACTTAATCTTTGGGGATTTTTTTACACTAATTAGTAGCAAGACAGGGTCCAGTGGAAAGCTGTTAAATGATATTATCTATTTTAAAAAATTTTCAAGGTGATAATAATTTTTCTCAGACTGTATTGCACATGTTGTACAAATACAAAAAAAATACAAATTATAGTGATTTTTTTTATATTGCACTTAATGATTATAAATGCTTTTTAACAGGCTTTCACTAACTAGATAATTTACAAAAGTGTTTCCTACTTCTTGGCCATAGCTCTTCTATGTCTGAAGATTACCAATGTTGTTCTGTAGGCAACAATAACATGGTCAGTTCTTCCATGAGCATTCTGGCGTCATTTCATTCAATATAAGTTTATGACTAATTTAGAAACTAACTCTTCTCACTCCAGACTCATAATGTGTCAACATAAGAAACTGTTAAAGTGATATGATGGAAAAGGGAATGTTTCGTTAAGACATTTTATTTCTGTTGCTTCTATTTTGTGACAAAGCCACAAGATGATATGCAATCCACAGTGGTTTACAAAGCATCTCATAATAATTTATGATAATAGAAATGGTTCTGGGGTATATCAGAATGACTTACTGCAATTTGTCACATTTTGAAACTATTCCAAAATAGGCTAGTGTCATATACTGAAGAGTTTTCAAAGAAATCTGAAATAATTTATTATGTCAGCTGGAAGGCATTAAGTGATATCTGAAAATCTTTTTAAGATTTATAGAAGTGATTTAAAATATCCCTTAATGGTAATTTGACACAATGCATAAGCAGCATTGTCATAAGCAAGATAAGAAAATCATTTCATCACATCTGAAAATTATTCATATCATTCAGTGTTTGTGATAACACTGCTAGTGAAATCTATCATTTTAAAAATACAATTTCAGTAGAGCAAAGGACTTCAGTCAACATCAAAATTGGTGAGCAATAAACAGAAAGTGACTGATATTACATATGTATTCATTAAAATTTCTGAAAAGGTACAACACAAAGCAAATTATATTTCAGAGGTTGCTACTAATTATCTTTCTAAAAGCACTTGTAAAAAAAGTGTAACTACTTTTAAAGCCAAATATCTTGCCTTTAAACAATGATGATGTTACTGATCCATTAGTAATTTATACCCTTTCTTATTGTACCAAAGAACAAGTAGCTCTTATCAATGTTATCTTAAAGCTGAAATTATATACTCATAACCAAAAAAGTGCTGCTTCTCTTTTGCATGGAATGTCCAGTTTGTAGTCAATTCACAGCTTCCAGCAGATGAAGATATTTTCCATCCTCTAACTATTTTTATGAGCACATTCAGGTTGCAGATTTTTGTTATATTTTAAGTACAGGAAGAACACTTATGTGCACGCTTACCAGTATTTATCCTGCACATATGATAGCATGGGAAAGCCCTATGGATCTGGGTTGTTTACCAACATAATGTTACCTGGTGGAATAGACTGCATTGACCAACGTGTTTCTAGAAGAATCCAATAGAATGCTCTCAGCACATAAACTCACACATTTATACAAACAATAAATTTTGAAGTTGTAACTCACAATCTCATTGCACTGTAAAGAGAAGGAATTAGCTTTTGAAGTCAGCCTTAGCAATTTTGCCAGATAAGTAATTCTAACAATGTTATTATAAAATTGATATAATTCATTGTATTTTAAACAAAATCTATTCATGTTATTGAACTTCTGGATAAAATATTTTCCTGTATCAAAAGCTTTTTTTTTTTTTTTCCCTGCAAAGAAAATTCTGCAAATATTGGTGGGCACAGATTGCTTGTAGACATTTTTCATCTGGTAAAAATCCAACATTTTGATACCTAGAGTATATATGCTGTCTTTTCAGCAGTGACAAGAAAAGACAACCAGGCAGTTTTCATGGGAGAAAAATGTTACTTACCCACACACATAAATCTCCTCTTAGTAGCAGCATCCTGCTGTGCAGGTTAGAAGGCTGCTTTGTGAAAGGTTCTCACATTTGTTAATTTCTCTATTGCCTAGAAACTGTGACTTATGAACATAAATACAATGTCATATTTTATTGTTTTCACTAAAAAGTGATTTTAGAAATCTGTTTTAAATGACAGTCTGCTTTAGAAGCAACAGGATATTATAAATATGAAAATAAGTTACTTTCTTAAAAGTATGAAATAAAGTGATTCCTTTAAAATTGAGAGTTATACAGTTTTCAGTGTTGTATGTATGAAAATGGCTTGGAGATATGTAAGATTTTGTCTTTGCCAGAATAAATGCTCTGCAATGGTTTTGAACAAAGGTCACGTTGTCATGCTTTGCACTTTTGCCAAGCCTTATGTGAATCAAAAAGTATCTGAATTAATCTAATTAGAGCTAGAGCTTAGCTGAATAATTTTTAATGATAATAAGAAGCTAGTTTTTATCACAGAATTCCTCCTTTCTGTTTTAAGGACAGTCACATTTGAAAAAAAAAAAAAATCCCTTTTCCTTTAACGTCAAAGATTCCCGTTATAAACAATTGTCCCTTGAATTGAGAATTCCTTTTCTACTGTACATCATTTAACATATTTTAATATTCTCACAGTACAGCAGTTCTTGAATTTGATTTCTTCACTGTACAGAATCCATACTGGAAATATCTAAAAAAGACTGTAAACCAAACTAAATTTCTAGGGTACCTTCTAAAGCATGCAGAGTCAAGATGTCTGTCTTACTACTCCTTTCCAAAACTTGCTTGCTCTTTTCTTTCTTTCTTTTTTTTTTTTTCCCCCTTAGTAATGTGGCAAAGTAATACAAGCAAGAGGTATAAAGTTCTTATGCCAACAGAGCACAGCAAACACATTTGAAGGTTGTTTTCTGGTCTGTGCGATGGCAGACTCTTTCCTGTGGAGGAAGAAGTTTCCCATGCCATTTTCCATCCCATTATCGTTAGCTCTTGACAGGCCAAACCTAGCCAGAAATATGGACTTTTCCATGTGGAAAGAGAACACAGCTGATGACAAAGTCCAAGTCACGTACACCATGCAGCATGAGTTTCATGTAGCATGAAACTCATGACGAGGGGCTAAGCACCGGGCAAATGTGACAACCATCTCCCATATCGATATCTGATGTTATCTGGGTGCCTGGAACTGTGTGAAATGGGGCTGAGGCCTCGTGGTCCCAGTCTTCCAAAGTCTTAGCCTGAAACAAAATGAGCCACCACCTCCACCCATGCAGATGTAAATCAATGGACTTTGCGGCATTAATGTAAGTGATAAGATTATCTATAGTCATCCCCACCTGCATGCATACCCTGGTGATGTAATGTATGAATTTGGGTATAAATATCACACCAATGGTGGCCCCAAAATCAGGACAGGATTGACTTGATGAATTCACTCTTTCTCCATCCCCCTGACTTGGGACACCATGTGGGTAAGATCATTTACCTCAGCCAGGGCTGAGAGACAGACTTTTCCTCCCTGGGTGTATTTCATATTTTCTCCTGAGGTGCATTTCTCTGCTTCCCTGGGTATGTCTTTTGTTCTTGTCACGACTTTACTGTGTCTTGTTCCTCTGTATTTCTCTTCAAGGGGCTTGTCTATATGACAAGTAGTTGGGCCTACAGCAGGCAAGTTGTTATTGTTGTGTGTGTGTGTGCACACACCCATAATGTGCTATTATTGGTAATAAACCTTTGGTTATACCTGTAGCTTTTCATTTATCACCAGCAATCCAGAAGAATTTGTAAATGTTGCTGTAGATAAACAATTATTTGTCTCCCGATTTGTGTCTGTCACACGTTCGGTGCCAGCCTCATACGACCGGATTTTAGTCCCCCATTTTCGCAACACCATGTTACAAACCCTGCCTTCAAGCATTTACTCAAATTTGACCATACTTTTATGTAAGCATCATGGTATTGAGTTACTAATATTAATTAAAAAAATAGAAATAATGTTGCTGTGAGCCATGATATGCAAAAAATTCACATGATTTTAAGCTTTATGCTTCAACAGGTTTTATGTTTTGGGCTTTTGAGACTTAAAATAAGTCATATTTTAACGGACAGTGTGTGAGAGATCTCAGTCTTGTGGATGTGAAAAAGCCAACTGTAGACTGTGGCAGATTTACAGCCTGTAAAATGCTTTGTATGTGTGTACTTTTAAGTTCTCTTAGGCTATGACACCATTAAACAATCACCATTCAAAAAGGTCTATACTTGGATATCGCAGAATGGATACAGAATGCTAATATTCTCTAACACACATTGTGCTTCCACCACAAATACTCACTATGACTTACAGAGGTTATGAAGGTTTTTTTTCTTTTTTTTTTTCTGTTTGTTTGTTGTTTGTTTTGTTGGTTTTGTTTTGTTTTGTTTTGTTTTGTTTTGTTTTTTAATTTTCTCCACATTTTTACAGAAGTTCATCCTGTGGATTCTGCAGTTTTTTGTTGTTTTAACATCTAAGGTCAAAATAGTGGATCATCGTCAGAACTGTGGCAGGTTAATGTCTCACATTATGTCATTATTCCTCTTATTATGAGTGCTTCAAAAGCATACTAGTAACTCTGACAAAGTGGTACTTGAAAACTTGCATTGACCAAAAGCAACAGTTCAAATAATGTAAATGGTTACTCAACAGGAGTATCTTGAAGAGAACCAAACAAAATAAAGTTTGGAGTTAATACATTTCAATTTTTGAGTAGATGATGTTTTTCAAAGATTTAGCAAGATATTTTTATTATTTCCATTAAGACTTCTGGAGATTAGCCTATGTAAAATGTATTCATTTCATAAAACTCCAACTCTTGGTGGAATATCCTATGTCTGTATTCTACTTAATATCAACAAATGCCTCTGCATGATGGTAAAGGTTTTTTTCAATAACATGAACTCTTTCAGATAGATAAGCTTCTGACATCTTTGCCATTTGCTATCATTAAAAGAACGTAAAGATATCTTCATAAAAATAAGTATATTGAATAGCTTCCTTGAGTTTATTGTGATTTCAATTGGTAAGATATTTTCTATTTTCTTTGCAAAAATATCTGACTGTGAATTTGAAATGGTTGCTGTCTTTCACATTGAAATAATACTTCATATGTGATTACACTGTAATCCTTCAGGATAAAAAAGAAGCACTAAATAAGAGATATATGTAATATAAAAACATTACTAGAAGCCTAAGATCAGCTTATGCAGTGCACGTTCTACTACTGAAAAGTAAAATTTAATTGATATGAGCAGACTCCCTGGCATTTTTATGCTCCCTAATAACAAAGGACACAGCTTGTGGACAGACATCTTCCATGTTGGTGGTATCATTTTAAATGGAAGAGAAAACGAACAAGGAAGAAGATGCAGGAGGGAGATTCATATCTGTAAGGACACCATGAATCATGTTCAGCATTTGCACTCTACTATCACATGCCCACAAAATATAATAGAATTTTGTTCCTATATTTATTCTTAAAAATCTGAAAATAAGTACACTGAACTACAGATAGGGTAGTTTAAGGTTCTTTACATTAAAACACTGAAGAAATACCAAAAAAAAAAAAAAAAAAAAGAAAGAAAGATTAGGGTGCATAGGAGATCCAGCCATGCACTATATTGAGGGTCTTCAACATTTATGGGATTATATGCAGCACCAGGACTGCAACAACTAGCAAGTAAACAGGATTGAATCCTCTTTCAAGCAGAGGTTCAAGTTAGGAAGCAATAGGCACTAGGTTAACAGGATATAACCTTCATACTGTAAAAAGTATCAAGGATTACTCTTTACCACACTTTTCTATAATTCTGAAGAACTTCGAGCAATATTTTTGAAGTGGAAGTACTGTCAAATATACAATCACACTATTTCTGACAGATGCATAATTGCATATGTAAACATCAAACAACAAATAACTTTAGTTATAAAATATCATACAAATACATTTTCAAGATTTCCTATGCTTCCAATACCAGAAAAGAAAACTGGGAAAAAAAATCAGTAATTTAATATATAGCATTTCACTATATTTTCCTCTGATTTTTTCCAAAATTAAAAAAAAAAAAGAAGTAAGTCCCTTCAGCTTCTCTCCTCCAAAGCAGTACCAAATTCAAATACAATTATTTTAATGTTTAATTTTTTATTCTGTAGAAAGAGGTCACCTTTTGTAACATTGAACATAATTGTATTGGTGCAGTCATTTCTACCTGATTGTCAAATATTAAGTGGGAAAGGAAGGCCATCTACATGGCAAGACATATTTGTGCATAAAACACAAGTTTTAAAACCAGGTTATGATTTCTCCCCTTCTTTTATCTCTTATTGTAGCTAAATATTTCTCTCTCTTCTGGTTTTATAGGAAAGTTATTTATCCTGTAGCCTCATTCCATTAAATCACCATTGTCTTTTAATAAGAAAAAATGTCATTTTATTTTTCAGTGCCTGTGAAACATCATTACTGATACCCTGAGATATGCTATTCAGCCGCATGCTTTAAGTATTGATCAAATCGCAGAGGAGATGCTGAATCAGAAAACAGTCCAGAAAAAAGTCATAGCTATGAAACTCAAATATGTTTCCAAAATGCTTGAGGAAAATACAGTGATATTACTGCAAGGCCAGACATGTACAGTCCCTTCCCTAGGCAACTGATTATTGAGCCTCAAAACCTAAAAGAATATAAAGAATTTGATTAAAAAACAAAAGTATCTAAAAGCAAAATATGCAAAATCTTTATCATCTTTCTCCATCTTAGTTTTTTGTTTGTTTGTTTGTTTTTGCTTTTTTTCTTTGTGATACCTCCTAGCTAACTAGCAATATCTCAATTTTTCCCGCCAAGACTTGGTCTGAGATAGGAGATCATGTTTCTACATGGAAGCCTCAAATATTTTATCAGCAGAAAAGCATAGATGATAATTCCTCATTCAATAGCTATTTTAATAATTTGATTCCTAAGTCAGTGTTAGTTTTATGAATACAAAGATAAAAAAAAAATTATACAGAGAAAAAAAAATCGGTGAAGTATTAGGAAACCAAATTTCTGAAAGGTGTACTTAATTTGTATTTTTACTATTTTCCAAATATTAATGAAAATTAAAATAAGAAATAGAAAAAAATTACTAGTGTTAAGTGGGTTTTTTTAGAAATAAAAAAACATTTTACTTTATATATATAGCATTAATCCACATTGTTGATTTTCTTTAAAGGAGAGAGAGGACAACTTGTTATATTTCTTGGTAATTATTTCCATTGTAATTTACATTTCTTAATTTTTTTCAATGTGCAGATCAGAGTGTGCTACTCAGACATTTTATTGTTAACAGGACAGACGTTTTTTAAAAGCAAATCCACAGTAATTTTACATCAGAATGTAAAATTAATGAAAAGGTATCTAGAAGATTCAGCTTCTAATTCAGCAATGGAAGCCATCTGTCTCATATTATTTTCCCTGTAGTATTGAATGTGTCACAGGATGAATGTCTAAGGACATCTGTAGTAAGATCACAATTTATTTTACATCTCAAGTATTCTCCATATTTTTTGAAAAACACATTGCATAATAATGGATTTGAAAGTGCTAATGTATTTTAATACCTTTAATAAGGTATGAAAACTATCAAGAGAATGATTTATTACAAAATACCATTGAAAATATGTACTTGAAAATATAGGCACTTGAGATAATCATATACGGCAGCTGTTGGGCCAGCTGCAACATAGCACTATTTTCTCCAGGCTTTTCACAGAAGCTTAACCATACAGTCATAATTTTAACAAAACATATTCAGAAATACACATATAGTAAAATCTCTAATTTGATAGAACTAGTCCCAGGATTCAACAGGATCTAAAGACTGTTAGTGTAATTTTAAAGGGTATTTGTATACTCAACAGTCTTTTTGGTAACAGTAGCAGCATGTTTGACAGAATGGCATCTTTGGTTTTATATTCTGAACTTTTATCTTTTAAAAAGCAACTCTAACTAGCCTGACAGAGCATCAGTACAGTTAAAAGTGGTGAGCTGGAATCTATTCCTGCCTCTGCACTACCAGTAAAATTGTTTATTGAATTCAGGTTATAATGCCAGCCTGTTCTGGTGTCTAACTCCTTCCATTTTTCTCCCCCCAAGGATGAAATGAGAGGTATGTCATCAGAGCTTAAGCTTAAGACAGAATTGTATTACTAATAGCATATACATTCCTGCAATTCTAGCGAAAGAACCAAAAATAGTTCTTGGATTCAGAAAAAAACTCCAAACAAACCAAGTCAGTTAAATTCATTTTACTTCTATAGTATACATATCTAATCAGTCATTAAGGCACAGTAAATGGAATCCTACATTTTTCTGAGTCAGTATTTAAAGGGCAACTGCACTGAGAGGACATAGCTGTTGGTGTGAAGCTGAGTACACTTATTGTGGAATAGAGTGAGGTCTTGTGGAAACCTATTACTCAGGATTGATAAGAAAGTAAGAACTGAAGAAATTTTTGTAAAATAATAATAATAATTTTAATGACAACAACCATGGTTTAAAATTAAATAGAATGCATTTTCTCAGTTGACCTATTTCTAACGTTCATATAGCTGTAGTGGATGTTAACTTGATTAATGTGTTAAGACCTTTTTCTGTGGTACACCTGTATTCGTACAGAAGAGTCTGTTCTTTTAAGTTGTCCAGGCTTCGAGGTAATAGATGGATCTTCCTCTTCAGAGAACCAGCACATTCTGGGGGGAAAAGATGATGAGGCAACAAGATAAACTAAACTGGGCCAAAGGGTTTCCCTACTCTGCCTTCTGGAGAAAGGAAAAACAGGCTGAATATATTCAGTACATAACCAGCACAGCAAGCTAAGAAATTTTTTTTTTTATTTTTTTTTTTCTCTGTGTAGAGAGAAAAATGTTGCTGCTTTTCTGGGATGACTGGCTCCACTGTCTTTGAAAAAATAAATGAGGTAGACTATATATTAGGCCTTCTGAGTTACTTGAAGCAATCCATTTTCCAATGAAAGTGTTAGTCAGGTGTACCTAAGTGTATCCAGGGAACTGTCAATGGTCATCACACAGAGCAGCAACTTTTTCCACTCCAAAATTTCTTTTTAACAGTTACAGTAGGGTCTTCATACTGACTACTTGCAGTATGATGATAAATTAAATACTATACAACTGTTCTACCAACTAATAGTAGTCAGAGCAATTACAGCCGTTTATTACAATACCACTTTCTCCCTGCCAGAGTAAATTATCAGCTGCATTAAAGCAGAAAGTAAAACATAAACCTTTAACCATTTTTTAATCAGGCTGTAAATCTGAACAAAAAAATTTCTTTGGGATGTGTGGCGGTATACAACATATGTGTATGAAATGTTTCTGTCTGTAGACTGAATGGTTTAGCCACTACATCAGTAAGTTTCACTAGAATTATCTACTGATTTTCTTTGCAAATATGAATTAGGTTATGCAAAGGCAAGGCAATTCTCTTCAGTGGCCAAAAAAGCTTAAATTACAAGACTGAAACTTAAGAAGAAGTAGCTCTCGTAGCCTCCTCATATTAACAACGCAACAATCTTGTGCCTGATACTTTCATGACACGAAAGCATATCATGGTAAGTTTGTCTGAGTTTTATCTCTGTGCATCTATGTAATGTAATACAGATTGTAAAAACAAACCCGGAAAAAGGACTAAAAGACAATAATAGCAAGTAATTCTATGTAGAATAAACCGTGACCTTAGAATAAAAATGGAGCCTAGAGGAGTTCAGGCTTGGGTTAAGACCTTGAAAGGGCAGGAACAGCATGGTATAAGAGATCTTGGGCTATAAATAACTCACCAGTGGCCCATTGCTGGACATCAAAGGAGAGTAGTCTTGGGCATGTGGCCAGTATATGAAGAGCACAATACAGGAGGACCAATGAAGAAGCAGAGCATGGATCAGGACAACCAGAGATAAAATTACTGATTTGGACGAACTGAAAACTGAAGGAGTGAAGGAGTGTCGTCCCCTGTATAGGGATCTACCACCAGTCCCAAGGCAGTACTGGTGCTCACCAAAGGAAAGAGTAGGTGATCTGTGCGGGAGAAGTGTTGATGCTGTTTCTGTATAAATCTACTCTGCATTATGCTATTACTTTGGGTCAGCTATCACAGACAGTGATAGCTGTTTATGATACTGGCAAATAGTATGTGACTCAGATTTGTGTGTGTACATAGGTAAATACATACACATATATACCCACCCCCCCCCCGCCCCGATTCCTAGAGAGAGACAGAGAGCAAACAGAAAAAGGCAAGAGGTGCATACATTAGAACTAGCTGAATGAATGATCAGTAGACTGGTTGATATATATATATCAACCTACTTAAACTATATCTAAATTATATAGGTTAAGTGGTAAGTCTTAGTTAAAATTTGTGCTTGGATGGATATTTTCCTTCTTTCTCCATCCCTGCCTCTGTTCTTGGGTTTTGGTAACCCAAACTTGAGTCTGGATTTTTTAACTTGGAGGTAAAAAATGGGTTAAGACAGAAATTTAATATAAAAAAAAAATATCTAGAGAGCAAAGAAGCATGCTGTTCAGAGCATAGTCTTACAAACTGCAGAATAAGCTTTCTCCTTTGCAGCTGTCACTTCTATATTGAATTGTCATGATTCCCAAGATGCATCACCTATTTCTTCATGATCTAGCTCTTACAAACTAGAAATTGTAGTGAAATTTGAACTTTCAATAAAAAAAAACAGAAATTACTAACTGCACTTTAAAGCCTTAACATTATTGACCAGCAGTTGGAGGTAGAAAGTCATTAAGAGAATAATATAAGCTCAAAACACCTAGTACAATTTTTATTACTTTTAAATAAACTTTTAAAAAAGGTAATCAAATAATGAACTAGGACAGTTTTTAATTCTTCATACTGAGAATACTTCACCTATATTCTAAAAATCTCTATGCTAGTCTATACACATCAGAAGCCAGTGAATCAGACTGTATACACAGAAACCAATGTAAACTGGAAGGCAATCTGTTTGTTTAGTCTGTAACATGGCCGATGTTTCATGTAAAATTTAACAACTAAGATTGTTTGTCCTATAGCTGACTGTTTTTTAAAAGTTGGTTTTACTCAGGGTCTTTAGAAAGAAATTCAGGCCTTTAGAAAGATTTGCTGATTTACCACTTCTTAAGCCAGGCCTCTGATCATGTTCTTGCTCTGTTATGGTACCATTATGAAGTTTGTTATGTGTTCATAAAAGGAAACCTCTGTAACCTATACTTGTGATACCATTATTGCTACATAGAGTTTTCACCAAGTACTATTCTTAAACTCAGATATTTGAAATTTACTGTTTGATTAACCAGACAGGAACTGCTTTTAACTGAGACAGTGTTTTCCAGGCTTTTGTCCAGCTCTTCTGGGAAGGTGTCTCCTGCTTCTGAGCTTATTGCTGAGGTAAGAACAGCTACAAAAACAACTGAGAACACAGCACCACGAAAGGTACTGGTAAGGTAAGCAATTTGTGTGAAATAAGAAGGCATGACAACCAGCCAGTGGGATGCAAATAGCCACTTTTTCTTTTTTTTTTTTTTTTTCAGTTGGAGTTTATGTTGGCTTGATTATCCTGTCTCTAACAACTGAGATGGATTTATACCACTTTCACATGCAAAATACTAAAGATTCTGTATACTTTTTATTCTATAAGGGCACAAGATTAAACCTGTAAAAATTCTCAAGATAAGATTAAGACCTTGATTAATCAAATGAATTTGTTTTCCTCTTCTTTTATAAAGAAGTATCTGAACCAAACAATCCCAAATAATTCCATAAAACACTGCAAGTATTACCCACACGCATTATATTACATCACTTTTGTTAACACTGAAGAACCATTGAATCAGAGACATATCATAGCATACTTTCAAGATGTACAGCTGTGCAGCTCAGCTCAAATCATACAGATGAAAGGGGCTGCAATATCAAAACTATTTAGCACTTATTCTTGAAGCTGTATCTTATGAATGCATTGCTTAACTTGTCATCTTTATGGATATATATCAAAGGTGGAAGCATAAGAGAAACGGTAATAGAATGACAGAATCATGCAGGATTGAGGCACGAGAGTTACATTTTGATGCAGTTTTGTCTTTGCTTTATCTAATTACAATGTTGTTGATGGAGCAGTAGTTGGCCTATTGGAAAACTAACTAAAAAAATCTATGTGCTCTTTCAAAGGTTAACTTGAGAGAGAGTTCTGGTTTGTTTGTTTGTTTGGTGTTTTTGTTTGGTTTGTTTTTCAGAAAAGCTCTGTGTTAACAGGTCTGTGATAAGTCATATATAATGTCTTTGGGAAGGATATCCTAAAACCATGAGGTTTGACCTGGACTTCCAAAAAAAAAAAAAAAACCAAAAAAAAAAGCCAAGCCAATGTGCAAGGAAAAAGGACATGCCATCTTCCTCTAGAATACAGTTTTATATTTTGTTTTGAGACAATATGGAGTCTGGCATTGAATTAGCTTACTTCAAACCAACAAGCAGATCTGTTAGGGAGTTGGCTCCTAATCCATCAGTGATAAAGTAATTTACACTTTTCAATACTCTGTATTTACATTATTATTTCACAGTGACATATCTAAGTTAAAAAATGACAAAATAGAGTGGGCAGCTTGATCTGAGAACAAAACCATCTTTAAATGAATCTCTAGTTTGTCTACTCTTACTACCTCATTAATCCTAAAAGGTGTCAGTCAGTAAGTCTAATAGCTAGGACTGTTAGTGCTGTGGTCAGTTCCAAATTGTAGTATTGATTAATTGATTGTCTTCTTCCAGTTGTGAATTATATTATTGCTGGCTCAGACTGAGTGGCTGAAGGCCAAAGCTTAATCTCTAGTGAAAGACAACAAACCACAGTTGCACGGCTGTGGTTAAGTGAGTGATTGGGAAACTAAAACTTTTTGTACTTGTACAGCCTGGAAACAATACTACAGCTGCTGAATTTTGAATTTATTGATGGAGATACAGGAATTGGAAGAGAAATAAAATAGTCACTAGGTGAAACTACTCCAAGGGATTAATGCAATCAGTTTTGTGGTTTCAAATTAAAATGAAAATTGGAAAAGGAAATGCGGGTCATGACTTTACTCCTGTTATTGACACTGCTGCCAGAAGAAATTTGCACAACACCTGTCTATCCTGTGAATGCCTAATTTTCAAGAGCATTAGGCATTCTCAAAATTAACATAAAAGAGAGAGAAAAGTTGATGTGTTGTTCAGCTGTTTCATTTAATAAGAATGTAAGGTAATTGAGATAATCACCATTTCTCCTCCATAAATTTCTAATAACTTACAAGGTAAAGGGTTTGAAGAAAGAGATCTCTTGCCCTCAATAGGGAGACATTTGTCTGTAGACAGCAATTTCTATGTGTATTCTTATTTGGTTTGACATATAGTTGGACATTTTTTAAATTTCATAATAAAACTGGAGTTCTTTATCTAGACATGAAGTTCATAGGAATTGGTATCTCCCCCTGTTGACTCTGAAAAGCAGTAATGTTGCTTTGCTGAGATTTAATTTCATAGGAAAGCCATGAAAAGTTCTCATTCAAAGCCAATCCATCAAACCTCCCCTAAGAGAACAGGCTGAGAAGATTTGAGTAGTTCAGTACAGAGAAGGCTCTGCAGAAACCTTATAGCTGCCATTCAATACCTAAAAGTGGCCTACAGAAAAGAGGGGAAGGGACTTGTTATCAGGCAGTGTTGTCTAGAACAAGGGTTAATGGTTTCAAACTGAAAGAAAATAGATTTAGATTAGATATTTGGAAGAAATTCTCTGCTATGAGGGTGGTGAGGTGCTGGAACAGGTTGCCTTGAGAAGCTGTGTGCACTCCCTCCCTGAAAGTGCTGGAGGAGGCTTTGAGCAGCCAGATCTAGTGGAAGGTGTCATTGCCCATGGCGGGGGGATTGGAACTAGATGATCTTTAAGGGCCCTTCCAATCCAAACTGTTGTACAATTCAATACACTGAACAAGTGCAAGAAATGAAATTAATTATAGTGATATTATGGTCCAAAATATTAAACATTTACAACCCCAGACTTGTTCGTTTCTGCAAATGTAGAGAAATTTAAAAACTCAACCCTGATGCCAGCTATCTTAGACATAAACAACAATTAAATTCTAATTTAGTGCAGGCAAATTATGTAATTTTATATTTAAATCACTGTAATTATTAACAGCTAGTGCTAAGGTTTAGTAAGCAGCAGCAGGAAAAATACTGGAATGATTTTTAAGGAAATCAGTATTACTGGACACCATCTGTAACATCAATCTTACATGCTAATCTGAAGATAAAGGTTTAGCTGCCTTGTTGTGCTATGGCTCTGCTTTGTTCCCTTCCTCTACAGTGCTAGGATATTGCATAGGGGCATTTCTCTGCCTTTTCTGAGGAAACAGTAGTGACGGAGGCAGGCTCGGATGCAGCCTAACATACTGCTGACTGACAACTAGTTTTAAAAGCGTGACATCTTTCTATCTGCCTGTAATCATTGTGTCATGTGCTCGGAGAAGGGAGTTACAAACACAGTACCTGAAGCACTACAGCAACCATGGGTTGCATAGATCATATCAGGCCACCAGGGCAATCAGGGATTCTGTATGACAAAAGAACAGATGGGCAGGAACCATTCACCTAAACATAGATGTTTGTTCGGCTCTCTAACCTACCCTCCAACTGACATGCAGAAAGGGGATGGTCCCTTGCAGTCATTATGACATATCTGCCAATCATGCATGAATGTTCACACATTTTAGAGCACTGGAAGTGGCATTAAGTGCTTACCTTTGGAAGCTGAGCCCTTGTTGAATATATAACTGCAGCTTGCTAGGTAACATAAGGAATCAAAGTTTACACCCGTAGAGCATGAAGGATTATTAATAGCACAAGTTGTGCCATGCAGGTACATCAGCTGGAAAAGACCTTGCTTATGGAGGGGACAGAGTGTCCAGCCAGGACCATATGATAATTTATTATTCGGGTCAGGGTGCAAAGATGCAAATAATATATTACATAATTGAGTTACTGTTGGTTAACTGAGTTTAGAACACTTGTAAATATCTTTAGTCTATGTGGTAATTTCTTTTCTTGTTTTAGAAAATTAAGAACAGTGTTTTTGTTCTAAAAGCCCCAAAATAAAGGATGGAGTTGAGACTATTGCTCAGGGCTAATAAATTTCATGAAAGCAGGTAGTACATTCAATCAACTTTGAGATCTATAGGCATCCGCTGCTTCTCTGAAAAGCTTTAACTCTTTAGGTGTCATTGCTTTCAGTTTGCCTACATCTGTGAGAAGTCTGTTCAACTCTGTTTTATTTCTATTTTAAATTTCTTATTTGAGTAAGGAAATAAATGTTTACATCAGAAAGGAGACAATAAATCCAAGTACTTTTATTTCCTGTGTGAAGAGTGAAGAATATTTAAAAGAATAAAATTTCTGACATTCAACAAATTGAGACAGATTGGGTGGATTGGAGGATATGTAAGCCAGCCAACAAAAGATGACAAGAAAGCTAGATTTAAAATATCAGCTCCTCCCTAGACAAAGACACACACTAAAGATATGTTCAGAGCCAGAAGCGTCCTCCTTAGCTAATACTCTTACAATGTTTGCCCTGTGCACATCTTTTGTCTCACTCCTTTATGAAGCAGCTGATAATGCCCAGCTCTGTATAAGAGAGAAAAGGCAAAACCACTTTGTCAAGAAATGGCTTGAACACAGTCCTCAGCTGAGGGGGATTAAAACTACATCTCCTAGGGCTTTTCTAAAACTTGACTTACTGTTTATACTCATGTTAAAGAAGACCAATGCATCCAGTTGCTGGAGGGCTATTTAAAGAAAATCATTGTACAAATGTACTTTTGATGATCTTACAAAATGGAACATAAATCCTTAAAACCAGAGAGGAGGGAACACAGATTCATGGAAAGAGTCATTGCCAAGGAGTCCCATGCCAATAAATGGCTCAGGCCACATGTGGGTAATGGAACGAAACAAACAAGAAAGAATAGTATTTGTGGGATAGATTATCGCAGTTCTTCATTTTCTGCCAAAAGTCAACACAAATTCGTGGTTTGAGAAAACTGAAATGCTACAGAGTATATATATTCTTCCATCGTCTTCCCAAAGTAAAAGTTTATTTGCTTTTCACATCATGTACAGTAATTAAGTAATTACATGCATCTATTGAAACAAGTCTATGAAATGTTAAATTGTTTGTTTATTAGAAACCTAAACAACAAGCTGTGTTACTTTTATTAGGAGTCAGTTGATGAAGCCTGAATGAAAACCTGAGAAAGCTTAATTTGACACATTTTTTTTTTTCCTAACAAACAAAAAAATTTTTAAATGCCTAATTCTTTTTTCCAATATATTTTAGTTGCACTATGGTAAAATGATTTAGAGTAATAACTGCTCTGCTTCACAGAGATAATGCTCATAAAATATAATATTTTTCCTTGTAACATATGAAAAAAATATCATTAGTATTTTTATCCCATATATTCAGACACTTTTGTCTTGATGACCTCTTTTCCCCCTTCTTTTTGCAGCTAGTGCAACAGAAGACCGCTTTCTTTGACACCCTGCTGTAATATTTCCATGGAACAGGAGTGTTCCTCACTTGTTCCTTTTTGTGAAGTTTTCTGTTAGGACAGAATTTTTGTTAATCCCTAAATCGCTTCAGGAGATATTACAACTAAAATATATTAAATGATTGTAAGCAAAATCAGGCATTCAAGAGTTTCCAATAAAAATTCGTGTCTAGAACATGTGGAGGTTTTTTTTTACATTGATGTTTTCATAGTTTGTACTCCACTTTTGCACCATTTTCTTAAGGCATTAGTAAGCTTCTGTTTAGCTAGTACTCTAGATTGTTTAAATACACTACACAATGGGATCGGATGCCTTGGTTTTCTATGCATGCCAGTGTTTGCTAACTGATAATAAATATATTAAAGACAGAAAAACTTTGCATACATGAAAATATAAGCAAGTTGATAGTACTAAACATGTAATTATTTTAGAAACTGTTACAGTTTTAGAAAATTAAAGGAATGGCTTGGGTTAGATTTGTACAGAGGACCTTATCTTTCATATATCTCCTCAAAATATCTGAGGGCAAAAAGATGTTCACAATTATTAACTTGTTTTGAAAGTTGTGTGATAGCTATTTTAGAAAGTTAAATTGTAATAAGCCAATGTATAGTCTTTTTGAATAATAGGTCAACAATTAAATGACTTATTTAAGAAAATATTTATAAACTACTGAATATTTATGATGCATAATTGAAGACCAAAATCTTAATTAGAGAGCTGTGAATTTTTACAGGTTCATAAGACCAAAGAGCTGAATTATTACATGTTTAATTGGTATGATTCATCACACAGTTTATTTCAGCCTGGTTACTATTATAAATAGTGAGCAATTAGTACAATGCACTACAAAATACTGCTTTTTAAAATTTATTAGACTTAAGCATTTGAACTGATTACAATCAAACATAGACATCTGTTTCTTAGCTTTACATTAACAAGAATTCCCATGCTGAAACAACCAGAATTTCTTGCTTACTACAGCCATTCTGCCTCCTATATCATTTACCTGCATCCTTGCTTCTAGTTCTGCACCCATGTCACGAACCAAGGGATGAAA
>NW_008626338.1:0-18522 GCF_000691845.1 Merops nubicus
CGGCCGGCCGCGCTGCTCAGCACCGCGCCGCCGCCTCCAGCTGCCCCGTCGGTTTGGGGGAAGAAACAAGGGACAGCTCGCACTCATCTCTTCTCTAAAACCGTTTGCAGTTTCAGGTACCGTCTGTGCTAAGGGGGAGCTCCTTGCCATTGAGAACCAGGATGAGTTACTCTTCTTCCCAGCTCTTGGGATCAGTGTATCCCCACCCGTTTGCACAAACAACAGCGATGGCAGGCAGCATCTAGTCTGAAAAGTCCATCCCCAATTATCCACCTGGAAATCTGTGAAAGGAGTGGAATCGTGAACTGTAAATATTTTAGGTACCAACGGAGAAGCTCATAAATATATATGGCACTTGTAAGGACAGTAGTGCTAAATGTATGTTTATAAATACAGTGGTTGATCAAATTTACGACCTGTTTCTTTACAAAATGGGTTTTTTTTGAGCAAATGTACTGCTGCAGCATTGTTTCTTTTTGATCAGCTGTCTTATTAGGACTTATTTTACTATTGTTGGCTTGTTTCCCACCTGCGATTTGTGCACACACATAGCATCTTACTGTCTGTATAATTACTGAATCTGTTTTTTATTTGGTGAATTTTCTTTAGAAATTGTTGCATTTTCATCTGCGTCTTCTGCAGATTGCCAAATCTGCTGAAAATATGAGTGCTCTAGAATGAGATAAGTACGAGTCCCACTTAGGCTTTTTATTACCACATTAGGGGTAATAATCATCTTCAAACATACTTGGCTTTGCTGTTGAAAATCATACTTCATTTTGCTGTTTTCTGCAGTATATCCTGAGGAATGGATCAGTTTCAGCACAGTAGTGAACCCTGCCTATGCTGGTTACCGGTTTGACAGGCCATTTCCTAATAGCTTTCCATATACTAGAGGTTTTGGTGCTTGGGTATTTTGTAGCATGTAGGTTTATATTCCCAGGTCAAAGCATGCTGAGGCATTATAACTACTGCAAGCTTCTTGTGACCATGTGGCCCAGACAGCTTTTCCATACGGGCGCTGGCATGGGAGAACTGTGAGAACCACGTGTGAATCCATAGCAAGAAGGGCATGTGAGGTCCAAGTGCCGTCCCTGAACGGCTGTCCTAAGTTCAAATGCAAATGCAAGGCTAGAGCCACATTAAGTAGCTGGGGGTAGGTTGTTTTTTTCTCTTGAGTACTGTAGTTCCTACTTCAAATCTGTTAACGGAAGCATAGTAGCAGATCCTACAGCCATGCTTCATTGTTCAGGTGATTCCTGAATGCAGGGAAGTGTCATAAGTGTCATCAGATACTCTCAGAGTGCTTCTTCCTAACATCTCACTGTAGCAAAAGCAGATGTGGCTCTGCTGGCAATAGCGATGATGAGTTGCCCCCCTCTTTCCTGCCCTTGCCATATTTAATTATGGGGTCACGTAACAGCATTTTACAAGAAGTCACGTGATGCCATTTATTTTCAAGGTAAAGAGCAGAATAATGACAGTTGTATACAGCCTTAGGAACCAGAGGGGAGGTAGCAGTAGCAATGCTGTGAATCATATATACTCGTTTTTTGCATCTATGGGAAATCTAGTGACAGAGCTCAGAGGTTGTGACTTACCCACAGACCCACATCCCCCATGCAGCCACAGGCACAAGTTTTTCTTCAAACAGAAAAATTACAGTACTTTTTTAAAGTTGTAGGATGCTGAGTCGTTTGATTAGTGTACTCCCCGTGCTGAATAGACCTTTGTCATCAGAATAGATGAGGGCAGGACTTCTTCAACACTGTGTCAGCCAGGCATATACAAATGCTATTTATAAAAGGATTCAGTGAAATCACATGATGTGATCCTGAATACAACCTGGCCTATTGTACTGCCTGAAATGTCATCTATTTCATGATCCTTCCAGATGGGAGAATTATTGCGCTGATGCCAGGGAAGGGAAAAGACTGACCACAGCGATCTGTTCTCTTCCCTGTGACCTGATCCAGTGTGTGTGCTTAGCTGAACCGATCTGTACGTGGACAGCTGGAAAAAACACTGGTAGTTTAGGTTTCACTGCACCTGAATGGATCAGTTAAGTGGTACCTGAACTGCTGCATGAACATTCAGGGGAAAAAAATGAGTTTGCTGCACATGGCTATGAAGTTTATGCACCTAGCTACGTACAGGACGAGGGAAGTCAGCAGAGGATGTTACTGTTATATCACATTAGGAAAACCTGTCATGGCTGCCCCCAAGGTACAGCTGCTGCAATGTTACTTCTAATTATTCTGTATTCCCACAGTATGAAAAGTAGTGGTCTCTGTGTGTTCTCATGGACTGTATACTTGAGCCACTACTCAGATGCCTTTCTGAAGCTCTTACCTTTCTTCTTTTTCACTTCATGAAGTTTTTGTTGCTTTCTGCTTTTCTCTACCTATGATGTAACCGGTCCTTTTGAACACCTAGTTACCCATTTATCTTTCTGCTCTTTAACACAAACAATTATACAGTGTATACATCTTAATTAAAAAAAAACAAAGAGCTAACAAAGAATAATGCAGGATATGCCTAAATGATGACATGGATTATTTGGGATGTGGACAGTGGGATGGAGTGCACCTTCAGCAAGTTTGTGAACGACACCAAGCTGTGTGGTGCAGTCGACATATTGGATGCCATCCAGAGGGACCTTGACTGGCGTGAAAGGTGGGTCCATGCAAACCTCAGGAAGTTCAACAAGGCCAAATGCAAGGTCACACACCTGGGTCAAGGCAATCCCAAGCACAAATACAAGCTGGGCAGTGAGTGATCAAGAGCAGCCCTGTGGAGAAGAACTTGGGAGTCTGGTTGATGAAAGTCTCAGCGTGACCCAGCAATGTGGATTTGCACATCCAGAAAGCCAACTGTGTCCTGGGCTGCATCAAGAGAAGTGTGGCCAGCAGGTCAAGGGAGGTGATTCTAGCCCTCTACTCTGCTCTGGTGAGACCCCACCTGGAGTACTGCATCCAGTTCTGGAGCCCCCAGTACAAGTACAGGGACTCATTGGAGTGCATCCAGAGGAGGACCATGAAGATTATCAGAGGGCTGGAACACTTCTATGAAGCAGGCTGAGAGAATTGTGGTTGTTCAGCCTGGAGAAGAGAAGGCTCCAGGGAGACCTCATAGCAGCTTTCCCAACCTAAAGGTATACCTACAGGAAAGCTGGAGAGACTTTCTATGAATGCATGTAGTTAGAGGGCAAGGGGTGGTAGCTTCAAAGTGGAAGAGGGTAGATTTAGATGAGATGTAAGGAAGAAGTTCTTCGCTGTGAGGGTGGTGAGGCACCAGAATAGGTTGCCCAGAGAGGCTGTGGATACCCCATCCCTGGAAGTGTCCAAAGCCAGCTTGGATGGGGATTTGAGCAACCTGGTCTAGTGGAAGTTCTCCCTGCCTGTGGCAGGGGGTTGGGAACCAAATGATCTTTATGGTCCCTTCCAACCCAAGCTATGTTACAATTCTATAAAATGGAGAACATTCTATAATGAAATTTTTTTGACATAGAGGGTGTTCCACACAGAACACGCCTGTGGAAGAGGGACTTTTCCAAGCCACTGCTGAAGATAGAAACAGCTCTTCATACCTGAAAATTTACCTCCTCAACCTCCAACAACAGATTAAATGTTGTAGCAGGCAAAGACACTTTTTGTGGCTGAATCAGGCCGATACCCGTTTTCGTATTCCATGACTAAAATTCTTCTTTTTCCCTAATCTCACACATTGGAGCACACACACCCCTCTAGGCTTACTGCTTTGATCAGGCATCCAAATGCCATTTTTTCAAACAGTCCAGCTTCTTGCTATATTGACTTGCACCCAGAGCACAGTCCATTATAAGCTCCAGATCTTTTCCTGATAAGTGTTTTGTTTCTGTGCATCTGAAGTCGATTATTCCTGCGCAAGCATCCTAGGTTGCACATATCTGCATAGAAACCCATCCTATTTCTCCAGGCCATTACACCAATTTGTAGAGATCGTTTGAGACCACAACATAAGTGCTTCCATGAGATTTGCGGGCTATCTCTTCTTTGCATAAGCCACAAGTTTAAAAGGTATGCTCATTATTCAAGTAATTAGGAAAGGATTTAAAAGAATGGGATGAAGTACACACTTCCATGAAACTCCATCACACCCACACTCTTTGGGTGTTATTGCCTGTTGTGGTTTGAGGCTTGGAATGGGGGCGTGACCTTCCAGCAACTGGGAGGACCCCGGGTGGGGGTGAACCATTGTATTCCCTCCCCTTCCCACACACACTCTGATAAGAGGCAGGGAGTGGTTTCTAATTTCACTCCTGCCTTGGAGCTCGGAGAGGGAGGTTGTCCTTTCACTCCATGGGACCCTGGAACCATATCTGAGGGTTTTGTATATTTTATTTTTTGTATTTTTCCCCTAATCTTTGTATATATTATTTTCCTTACCTCCCTTTTTCGTTTTCTGTTCCTTGTTAAAAAATATACTTCATTTTTTTTTCCAAAGTGTCTCTCTCTCTCTCGGGGGGGAGAGGCGAGTACATAGTTCTGTTCCGTGTGGGTCCTGCCCTGAACCCCTTTTTACACGGAACCAAGACATTGCCCAACTAGTTTTGTGTCTACTTTATAACATTTTCTTCCCAGCATGATTTCTTCTGTTTTCTCAGAAGAATGGTTTATGACATGATGTCAAAAACTTCATCAGTCAGAATCCATCACACCTATTGCTTATGCTCTGTAATAGGCAGAAATTTTATTAGGTTGGCATGATTTGTCTTTTGCAACAAATCAGTGCTGGCCTGACTGATTTCACTGTTGTCTTCCAGTGTTTTCTATGTTTTTCTAGACAACTTTGACACATCAGTAATGCCCTAAATACTTGTTTTCTGCTCTGAATCTTCCAGTATCATAACCGTCCACTAATGTTCAAAAGGAAGTATCATTGTGTGATTGCTTCAATGAGATATTTAAATAACCTGATATTCTAGGTTTACCAGACACTATCTGAAAAATTGTCTGAATACTGTATAACTTCTTTTGCCCCCTACTAGGTTTCTCTTTTTCATTCTTATTATCTGTTATAATGTTCAATTGTGATGTTACTGTGCTAGCCACCTGCTTGCAAAAAAAGGCATTATGGTTGACAGCATTATCCTATTGGATATAGAAAAGATATACTTATCTTTTCTGTTGGCAGTGGATCAATATTTCCAGAACTTACTTTTCATTATATTATGATGTGCAAAACGTATTGTCTATTCCAGCTAACAAACTTGAGCAGAAACCTCAAATTTTACGAGGAGTAGCTTTCACACCTAGATGTGGTTTCCTTATTCTTTACATAGACTTAGTTTTAACACTGAACTTTCCACCATTTCCGTTTAAGAATACGTGAACTTTTCCTGTTTGTGCAGCTGAATACAGACTGTGGTATTTGGATTTGTACTAAGCAGTAAAACATGCTTTATTGAAGACAGGTCTGCAAAACTAAAACCATTTTTTTGGGGGCTGTTTTCAGATGCTAAAATATTGTTTAAAGTGGACTGAATGCTCCCATAACTTCTCTCCTGAGGCAAACACTGTTGGGAAAGAAGTTCTTTGGTTCAAAAGCAGAGCTTTGGGGGGGAAAAAAAATGTAAAAAAAAATATTAGCCAAGGAAGAGAGAGAAAAGCAGTGTGGTAAATAAAATGAGATGAAATTTGGGAAGAAATGTGGAGATTGTAATGGAAAGTAAAAGGACACTAGATCTGGAAATGCAAATGTTACTGGATCTGGGATCAGTGTTGTGTTAAATGGAGTACCTGAAATGCTGGCAAATATTTTTACAGATAGGTGCCTGGGTCTTTATTTAGAGAGAGGAGATGTTAGCTGTAGAACTGGTTAGGGATTTTCTGATAAAATGCTTATTTCCATGAGAAGAGGACAACATTTTAAGATCTAAGTGTTTGATGTGAATACTGTCAGTAAATATCCCAAATTGTTCTGTCTGTTGTTTTTGTTTTGTTAGTTTTTTAGAAAATGTTTCCAATTGTTGAAATTGCTTCAGCATTTCTAAAAGGAAAGTTTTGGAGTATTATGTTCCATGACTTTCTGCTAAATGTTTTATATAATTAGGATAAAACATTTAAAAACATTAAGCTTAAAAATTCAAAACTGAAGTTTAAAATTCTGAGACAACTTGGTGTAGTATTTTTATAAATGAATCACAAAACCCACCATTTTTTTCATTTATTTTTTAATATCTTGGGAATGGAAATTAAAATCTTATTTAGGCTGGCAAAACTCTTTTCTCACTAGGTAACCCTACCTGTGGACAAATTGACCACGGACATACAAGGCAGATTAACATTAAAATAGGATCTGAAAGATCATAGGATAGAAAGGAAAGATTGCAGATATCAAACATATGCATACTCTGTTTCTTTCCTTTAAACAAAAAGTGTGTTGGTTTGGGAGGGAAAAGAGATTTTGGTGGGTTTTTTTTTTCCTCTGTGCTCCAGAGTGACCTCACTATACTTGAAAAGTTCTGGGATAGAACAAGCTCATTTATCCCCCAGTAGTATGCTTTGTGGATGTTTGTTATGGGTTGACAATAGAATAACTGATGCATTTGGATAAGCATGAGTATCTTGGCATTGTTTGTGCATATTGTCCTCACTATCCCTCTGGTTCTTAGGAGCTTAGGGAGTTCTTAGGGTGTTTCTGGAACAACATGGTCATTGCCGCTTAGAAGTGCTTTCTGAGAGATGTCCTACCTATTCTGAGCATACTGGAAATGAAGACATAGCACAGGTTTTATTCAGATTTTTTTTAATGCCAGTTCTTAGGTGATTTCTGAAGAGTGTCTTCTGTGTGAAAGACACCTTTTATATTGCTTCCATAGCACCGTTTCACTAAACATTCTCCTGAATGTCACTGTCATACAGAATTCTACAGAATTCTAGGCTGCAGTGACCTGAAATTTCTGGGTCTGAGAGTCAGGCTTTGTAATAGTATGTAACAGCTGTTTCCTTTTCAGAAATTATTACATGACTTTCACTGTTTAGCTAGGGATAATTTTCAACAAGCAGCTAGAGTATTTGCTATATTTTGGGAATTTTCTTGGAAGTAGATTGATAATTCAGTTCATAAAATAGGTATGCTACTGAAAATCAGTTATACTGTGTTTTTGCTAGATATGTGTTTTATTATAGCAAAGTTCTTGAAGTACTGTTACTTATTAATACATACAAGCATAACCAATTTACGAGCTTTGTTCTTTTATACATCAGGAACCTGTTATGTTGTTACTTAACACTAATATTTTTTTGGCTCTTGTCCAGGCCTCCATGTCATTTCCACTGAAATTCTTTGGGAGTTCAAAAACTAATCCAGGTCCTGAGAATGAGCGTGCTGCCTATGCAGAATCAGATATGTATTTTGTAATTTATGGATGATTTTGACCTGTAGGAGCAGATGTCATACTATTTCTGAGTGGATACAGCCTAAAGAAAAAGGTGTAAGCTGTTAACTATCCATCAACAGTAGTCTCCAAAGCTTATGGCGTCAAAGTAGAGAACATGCAGAGTAGCCAAGGGTAAGTAAGGATGGCAGTCTTATTTGTGATCTAAGCAATGTCTGGTAGTATGGAAAGAATACAGATTTACAGGCAGTTTTAAAACTGAGCTAGAAATTTATCTAAGCCAGATATTTCTGAAATGACTACTGACTTTATGTTCTGATATTTAAAAAGATGCTGACTGAGCTTGTCAGAGTAATTATTCCCACTACAGCTAGTTTTAGCATACTTTTATGTAGTTTGATATTTTTATCCACAAAATTTGGTGTAAAATAGAATTTGAATAAATTAAATTATGGTTAACCTAAATTGTTTAGTGATTGCTGCATGAATACTAAAACCATATACAGGTCCAGGTAATAATACTTAGGTGGAATTATAGATAAAACGATTGCTAAACACTGCTCCTCTATTTTTATGTGTGATTTTCCTTACTTCTAATGATTTAATGAGTTAAGAGAGACTGACCATAGGAAGAGGGAATTAATAGATTTCTTATCTAAATTGTCATTGATCTTTAAATATTTATTTGAATTGGATTCTGCTGCTGCTTTGGTTTCACTGCATGAAACTGAGAAGCCAGATCTAAGAATAACATTATGGGGGAACCTAGTATTTTACACAGGAGGGGAGATGATGAGAGGATGAAGGAATGAAAGAGTACAGGGGTTCTCAAAGAACCTGCAGGAGAGAGAAAGGTAAAAATGGAAAGAGGGAAGAGTCCCAGGAAAGGAATTTTTTGCAAGGAGTACTACAACTGTGCATGCAGTTTCTTACTCAAAAACATTGGCATTTAAAATATTAACCTTAACAATTCATAAAGCCAGCTTTTAAGACAAGTAGAGCTATCTTTTCTTTTCATGCACAGTCACTGTCTTGCAATCTTCATTTTATCATACCTTTTCAGATTGGAACTCAAATTAAGAAATATTTCATTTTCATATGCAACAAATAAAAGACTGGTGAACAGTGTAACCACATACTACATACTATATTAACACTAAAAGTTGTTCCATACAGGCTTTGTAAATGGCTTAATGAAAGTTCACTCTTACGCCAATGTCATCATATGTTTATTTAGGATAACCTTAAAGAACTAAATACACACAGGAAACAAAATCTCTATTCCTGTGCCTTACTCTAAGATAAGAAAAAAAACCCCACACATTAAAAAGACTTAATTGCTAAGTACTTCCTTAAGTAATAAAAGAAAATGCCGTTTAATTTAAATCACAGTTTAGGCTTAATCATAAGTAAAAAAAGAACATATCTTTTCCATGTCATAGTAGACAAACATCTCAACATGAAGCCCTACACAGTGCTGCAGCATTTTCACCCTAGGTTATGTAAACAAGGAAATCGTAATATAAAGATGTTTCAAACCAATTAACTATATTTGATTATGCTTAAATTTAATGAATCTTGACACAATGAAGTATGCAAAGAGAGTCTTAAAAATAACTCAATTAGAATAATGTTTTTCAGGGATGTAGGCGAATATAACAATGTGAAATTAGAAATATAGATAGATAAATGAGAGGATATAAAAATAAACATAAGTCATCTGAGATTGATCATGCTAAATATTATCAAAAATAAATGTGCTTTTTTTTAAAAAAAAACAAAACTGAAAGTTGAAATCAAGCTTATAGAAATAAGGCACAGTTTTTTATCTTTCCCTTTGGAGTCTCTCAAAGAAAGTGACACTGACGAAGGGAGCAATTGTCTCTCTGTACTCAGCACTGGTGAATCATACCTCAAAAACTCTGTTCAGTGTTGGACCCCTCACTACAAGAAGGACATTGAGGTGCTGGAGTGTGTCCAGAGAAAAGCAGCAAATCTGCTGATGAAGGGTCTAGAGCCCAAGTCTTATGAGCAGCAGCTGAGGAAACTGGGGTTGTGTAGATTGGAGAAAATGAGGCTGAGAGGAGACCTTATCACTCTCTACAGCCACCTGAAAGGAGGTTGGTGCAAGGTGGGGGTTGATCTCTTCTTCCATGTAACAAGCAATAGGACAAAAGGAAACAGCCCCAGGTTGTGCCAGGAGAGGTTTAGGTTAACTATTAAGAGAAATTTCTTCTCTGAAAGGGTTGCCAAGCACTAGAATAGGCTGCCTATGAGAGTGGTGCAGTCACCATCTGTGGAAGTATTTAAAACATGTGTAGCTGTGGTGCTGAGGGACAAAGTTTACTGGTGACCTAAGAGTGCTGGGTAAACAGTTGGACTTGGTGATCTTAAAGGTCTCTTCCAACCAAACTGATTCTATAATAAATTCATACATGGATGTCTTCCAAACTTACATGGATGCTTTTCTAGAAGTTCTACGTTTTGTACTACACATTATTAGGTTCAACTAAAAGGTATCAGGCTAATATTGTGGGTCTAAGCTGTAAAGGCATGATAATATATTTGTCTCTGAAATCTCTCTTCTAGAGGCACGTAAAGAGGCACATAAAGCAGATTTGTTTCTCATTGCTGAAGAACTTAACAGTTTTCTGCTAACTCCAGAACCAGGAGAGAAAAACAGACAACTTAAGATGACCTTTATGAGTATCAAGCTCTTGGATGTGTGTATCTCAGATTTCTTTCTGGTCAATTTTTAATCTGATTCTGAATAACTTTTGTTTAAAAAGTTCTTAGTCACTTAAAAACAGAAAAGAGAAAGAAGAGTTAAAAACTGTTAATGCCCCTGAATCAACAAGTGTATGTCTATAAATGTGTATCCCTAATACCGAAAACATAATGATGGAGTGCTGCACTTGCAAAGAAATGATGCTATACTGCACAGGGGTCAGTTGCACAGGCACAAGAAAATACTATTTATTTGTTAAAGATAATGTATTTCAACAATCAAAATAGGGCAAACCTTGCAGCATACAGCACAAAGAAGCATTTAGCTTTTCACTGTACTGATCATGACTAGAGAGAGTCTTCAATAAACTTTGTGATATTAGGGTTAGTTTTCATGCATTATAAAAGCAACAGGAAGCTGCTCCAAAACTTCTAAAATACGCACTTCCTATTTCAGTTTAATTCAGCAGCTGTTGAATTGTTTGTATTGTACAGCTGGAAAGGGATTTTTGCTTTCAGAAGGACTGTAAGTGGGAGAGTCTGAATATAGGGATTCAGGCGTTTCTGTGATGTGGGCAGATAACATATCTTTGTGATTTAATGCAGCCTATGGGCTATACACTGTTTGTCCCTTTGCCACCACATTATTTTCATAATGTAGTTATGAGTTAAGGTAAAGATGCGTTTTTAGTATTTCTGAAAGTACAAAAAAATATCCTATTTCTTCATGTTTTTCAGACCTACTTTGAAGGCAAATCTTTGCTAAGGCTACAGATCTGTGGATCCACAGGCTACATTACAGGTATTGGAGCAGCAGTGGATTTTAGAACTATTAGTAGCAGAGCAGAACTATTATTCCCATATTGAGAGCCATGGAATGAAGCACATTTGTAACTCATGATACTTTGGGAAAAGAAAGATATGAAGCTTTGCTTTAAACTAATACAAATATAAGCTTTACACTTTGCGGTTAGCCAGCTATAGGGACACTAGTTTATTTAAAGCTTAAATTTCATACCAGTACACTGTGCTTTACAGCTGAGACAATTTCTCATAAGTTATGGACCCTATTGTTCTGTGTTAGAGCAGGATGTCACCTTGAATTCAGGTGTCACCAGTATCAAATTAGCTTAATAACCACTTGCCCCACTCCTGCCTCCTGCCAAGAACATGCTCTCCCCTGAGGAGGAGACTATGCATGCATATGTGTTGGTTCAAATCTTCAGCTACTTCTTTCAGTTCAAACTTGAGCATACAGCATTGTGGTGAGCTCTTTATAAAACTCTAGATAAATGTGTTACAAGGTGACTTTTTTTTTTTCTTCAAATAAATCAGGTTTATGGAATTTGATTAAACAACAGTTTTATGTAATTCTGTGTCTTCTTTCTTCCATCTATCGTTTTTTCACCAAGATGTGAAAGTCCTCACAGATGTAGCAAAGAGCAGGCATTTGAAGCTTGACTCATTGAAATCCTAGGTGGTCCTGTTTGGTTGGTCCATATTAATTGCAGCAATGACAGTTAGGGTCAGGGGATCATGGAACAGCTGGTCTATATTACTTTGACCTAATTTCAGGTGATGTGGTCTAGGAAATTGTTAATTGCATTTATCAGCACTCCAGTGACTCACTTTTTAAATATTAGGGTGATTGATCTTTATACATTGTAGACCCCTGCAGCTGTTACTTCTCATAAGCTTTATTCTGACCAGAATAGTCAACTACATTCAGTTAAGTTTCACAAGTCATGTGAGTCTTCAACCGGCAACACAGTATCTTAAAGTAAGCAAATAGGAGTCATACTAGTGCAAAGCTGTGCTGGAAACTCTTTAGGGACTGCAGAGGGAAAAGAGAGGAGCAAATGATCACAACACTTTTTTTTTTCTTTTCTCCTCTCTCATTTCAACCAATCCCTCCCCCAGCGGTTTCAGTTAAAGTTTTGAATATGTTTCATTTTTAGTAATTTTGCATTAGACAAAACATACAAACCATGAATTGAAAATATCTGCTATTAATATATTTAAAGATTTGAAGTATATTTAAAATACAGGATTTCATTGCACTGAGTCAGTAGATGTAGATTACATATGTGCTTTCCAATGAAAAATAATCTGTTTTTCCAAAAGCCAAAACAATTCAGTGTGGAATGCTAAATATTATATGTGTGACAAATATTTATGTTAATTCAGGAGGATGTGAACAGTGTGCAGAAGTCAGGAAATTGAATTTTATGTTTTTCACAGCAACTGTCACTTAACAGCATAGTAGCCACAGCAGCATATACTCACATCATTGTACCAATGAAATTTTACATCTTTGCAAAGGGGCTCCATGCCAGTGGCTATGAGAACCTGCATTTTGAATTTCCTGAACCTGGCATATTTAAATTTTCATCTCTAACACAAGATTAAATTAAACCTTTATGTTGAATATATGGTAAGAAGCTGGATTAAGCTCTGAATTCTCTAGTTAACACTCACAAAGTGCTTCTTGAAATAAGATCACTTGGATCTTATCCTATATACTGTACACAAAGATAGATGTTCAACACTTCCACCAGAACCCTTCAACAAAAGTTTATTGTGCCTGGGATAAAGTTCAGCTGCTGTAACTGGAGAGTTTCATGGTAAGTTTCTGAGCCTACTTCCCTTATTCCTTTCAGGAATAGACTAAGACATATTTGGAGGGATAGGAATCCCATGATATTCATTAACATTATCCCACAGATTGCTAGTTGCAGAGGAGAGACAGGATTTTATGAACATTTTCAAAATGTACTTTGAAAGTATTGGCTCATTCCATAGAATTACTTTTCTTTTCTTATTCAATGACTCTGTTTTTAAGTCTCACTTCATTGTATTAAAACTTTGGAATATCTACACAAATATTTGACAGGGATTTAAAAAATAATTCTTAAGCATATTTTAAACTTTAAATAATTTTTCATTCATATACATGCGTATTTTGTACTTTTTCCACGGTACTATGTATTTTTAATGACAAAAGTGTTCACAGAAAATCAATAAACTTCAATAATAAAAGTCATGTGCATGTAATATAAAGTAGAATAAATTCATCCAGCTAGAGTTTGTCTTGGATACTACACTTAAGCAAGAAGTTTGGATAGAAAATTTTAATGCCTGTTCATGACAAAAAGAAGTTTAAAAAGGAGTTAGAATAGGATCATAAGGTGACCTTGGCTGAAGAGTGGATTGGACTTGACTGTAATCTGCTTAAAGACATTTCCACAGATAGAAATTTCATAACTCTTTGAGATCTTGTAAAAATTCTACATTGGCTAACAGCAGCTTTTATACTAACGTGATTCTTCCCTAATGAGTTTCTCGTATTTGTGAACATTATACAATTTTACTTCTGCTATTTAAATCTTCCAAAACATTCTGGATGCAATTTACTTTGTTCCAATTCAAATATACATATTGTAAAGAACAGCCTACTCCAGGTAGTGTCTGTGTGGCAATTTGTCCTCCTTTAAATTCACTGCTTAATTTGCAGCAAATTAAACATCAGAGATATACATTAAAATGAAGATCCACCATGTTTCCCGATCAAACTTTGATACATGGGTTACTTTGCCTCAAAAAATCTACATAATACTGGTCTACTTCTGCCTTGGGGAAATCCGTGTTTCAGAATAAGATAATGAAGGCAAATCAGTCATCTGCTTTGCAACACTCAGCTTTGTTACATGCAGTTCTTAATTAACAGGCATGGGACTTTTTTCTTTCTGACTACAACCTGACCAAAACAGAAGATATGAATTATGATCTGGCCCAGTTCTAAAACATAATAAAACCCACATCACTGAAACATAAGGACTAAGTCATTGTGTTAGGGGTATTCAATTATGTCACATCCCAGTCTTTGACACTTGAGACTCTACAACAGACACAGGAGAATTAGAATGCTTTGCTCCAAGAATTGCCTGATGGTAAGACAAGACATAGCAGCTGGATATAAATGTCCTGGAAAAAACTGGGAATTAAATTAAGCACAATGAGGTGAAGACAAATTTAATAGATTGGTTTATGTGCAAAGCACGCAGATTCCAGGTTTGTGTCAGAGTACTATGACCTGCAGACGATTTATTGCCTTCTAATGTAAAAGGAACAGTTTCATATACTTTATTTTACAAGCAATTAATTCAGAATTAAAATTATTGTTTTCTCTTTCTTCTGCTCCAGGTCTTCTCTACCAGGATCACCTCTCTGGTTAGACTAATTTTACTCAATTCTAAAAAGACAGTTAAGCCGATGTATGTTCCACAACAGAAATGAATTCATGGTGATGTGACAATTAGAGTGAGTAAGGGTTTCTATTCTCAAAACTTTAAATGTGTGGCCAGGATCATCTTTGATGCTTGTAACGTCATCACTTCAACCGTATACTCCTTTCTTCATTCTGTTATCTTTCTTTCATGTGAAAAAAGCATTGAAATCTTTCAACAGGACTGAGATTTGTTCTCATTTGATGCTCATGTTTAAAACTCCAGTCTTTGTAATATCAAGAAAATTATTATTTTTCTTTTCCCCCTTCTAAAATTGTCCCTATTCTTAGCAGATTGATAAGTGACTTCAGGAACAATTGAATTAACAAGAGCCTATATATCTAAGTCCATTCACTTTAGGCTAAGTCATCTTTAAGTTTTTGCTTCATCATTCCTTCTCTGCACCAGTGTTATTGAAAGGTCATCTAAAATCCTATATCTGGTCCACAGTAATGCTGAGCAACTTTTTTTTGTCCACTAGTTCAGATTAATCCCATTTCTTAAATCACTTAGCAGAGACTCCTATAAATCAAATTCGTTAGATAGTGACTGGTGAAAGATTGAAGTGTATACACAGAGGTGCATACTTCTGTGTGTTTTATGAACTGACTCACCCTCTGGAGCTGCTTGTCTCTCTCCACTGTCTATACAGAGACACTGAAGTAAACATGTTCTCCAGTCCTATATTATGCCAGCATTATTTGGGGCATTTGTGCCAGCATTCATGCTTTTAAAAAGTTTTCTAGTGTTTTCCAAATGGTCTTGTTAGTTCCATTAGACTTTCCATTTCAGAGAGAGCTAGCTGCTGTATTTCAAATAATGATTTTGAAAATTCCAGTAAACATCTACTTTAAACTTTTTTTCCACATAGCTCAATGACTTAATTTCCTAAGACTAATGGGTCCCACTTCCATGCATGTGTTCATGATTAGATTTTTGGCCTAAGCCTCTAGAGAACAGGAAACTTGCTTTTGACATCTAGAAGTAAACAAGAAGCCCTGGGGTACTTTAGAGCTCTGGCGGGGCTCCAGAGGTGGTGATACTCTTCTGCTGTATTTGTCACTGAGCAAGAAGGAAACTGATTAGGCCAGGCCTGTAGTTTCCACTACACGTGTGTAGCTGCTCAGAGCACTTCTGTTAAAGTAGATGTTGTTTGGAGAGGAAAAAAGCCCAAGTTTTTATAACTGGCTGCTGACAGAACAGGTGACAAAACAACAGACTGAATGTGCCAGGGTAAAAAAGGTAGTACAACTGTTCGTGCAGCTTTTCAGTAAAACAACTCCGAATACTGACAGCTATGATTTGTGCGGGATCCTGGTTTTGGATCTGCTTTTGGGAGTTTCGTTGTTGTTTGGTATTTTTTTTCCTGGACTGTTAGTAACACCAAAAAATTTCCCAGTGCAGTTTATTGAAACTACACAAACAAGGTCATTTCTGTATTTTGGGGGGGTTTCTTTTTTTTCAGTTTTCAGGAACTTTGTATTACTAGAACACTATTTAAAAAAAATCTGACAATAATTAATCTGAATATATTTACTGGTAGTTCCATGTAGGAGTATATTCACATTGAACTTGAAGTACACAGGATATTCTATAAATTAATTTGTGTTCAGATATCCCAGTTCATCTCTCTTGTATTAGCCTTTGTCATGTATAGCCATATATCTTTTTGGAGGCTTGCTGCTTTGTATGCTGATGACATACTGAATATTTGTGTTACAGGAAAATTCTGCAATTTTCTATGCGGTAGTCCTGCTGAGTGGTAATGGGAAAAAGAATAAAAACATGTGATGGAAATTAATTTCTTAGGAATACTCCACAGTTGATTGCGGCAAACAAAGGAAGAGCATCCAGGATACATTCACTGTTACCATGCTGCAAGTTTAAAAAAAAGCTATTGTTGCATAGTGTTATCCCTAAACACACAGTCTGAGCCTTGGTTCTAGATCTCTTTGACATATTTGGAGCATGTGACAAGATCTTAAAAAATTTTCCACTTTCTCAGCTAGCCTTCAACACTTGTGAAATAAACTGACTACAGAGTGCCATGTTAAAACTCCGTTCCCTCTTGTCTTTTTTTAAACAGTAAAATGTTCACAGGGAATAGATTCAAGACTCTGGACTGAATCAGGCTGTTGAAGACTTGCAATATTATTGAGTAGTGAACACTGCTTGTTTTGGCCTACTTCCTGAAGTCTTTTATTGCTTACTTTTTTACTATATTTGCAGGGAAAGATTATTTTTCCACATTAAAAAAATAGCCAAAATATGGAAGAAGATTGAGGTTAATCATGCTGCTCAGTTCTAATGAAAAACAGTGTCTTTTCATCAGTATTAAGCATTTATATGGTGCCATTTTGTTATCTTGCATAGCAGATATGTAACGTAAATCTACAGTAAGCCATTTAAATAAAAACATACTAGCTTGAATTTTTAATAATTTGTGTAAACTCAATTTTTTAATCTAAAGAACTTCCACTTTTTAAAAAACCCTAAATTTTAGTGACACATTTCTTGTAAAAGTGGCTACTGGCTGAACACTTAAACATTTCAGGCTGATCTATAATTGGTGTTTATGTTTTATATTATAATTAGAAGAAACCTCTTGATAATTTTTTTAAAATGCATCTGAACGTGGATGAAGAAACTGCATTAAATACTATGTCTGCACACATAAGAGGAAAGCAGCAAAAAGCAGCACAAAGAATGAAATGCTACAGTAATGCTGGGAGCTTCTTACACTGACCCCTTGCCCAATATAGAATGACATTATAACAGGCAGACCAGCAGCCAAACTCCTCCCTGCACCCCTCCATCACACACCAGAGATCCAAAGTGCCAGACAACCAGAGGGAAGAACAAGCAAATACGTTCACCCGACACACGGGGGGAACGTAAGAAGAGAGCAAGCCAGGTACGGACCCAAGCCATGGGAGAGGGCAGCAGCAAAGCCACAAGCCCGATCATAGAGGAGGGACTCAGAGACAGCTTCACATTGGGGCCCTGCCATCCTAGGAACTCCACTTGCCATGATGTCACATATACCCTCCAACAGCCAAAATCCTCACACAACATATCTACCATGCAGGCAAGCCAACCAGCCCCACTGCAAGCAGAGTCAGCTCTTATAGGGGTGGCTTCTTGCCCCATCTCCAAGGTAATGTGGAAGATGGGTGCACCTTGTGGTGGTCTCCTAATCAGTTCCCACCCAAGGCTGGCCAGACTCTGGGTGCAAACCAATCAGGAGGGTCTTTCTTGCTTGGTTGTGGACATCATTCATATGCCAACCCCCATGCAGGGCTGGGGTTTAAACCCCAGCACTTCAGAGTCTGATCCTAAAAAATCCTTGGAAACAGCTTTTTGTTCTGATGGCTGATGTGTGAAAATATGCACAAATACCTCCTATTTCATTCCTTCTGTGTACAAAAATGAGATTTTTGTACTTTATTGCATTTAAGAATACCAATATTGCATTAAAGATATAGATGGCTTCAGTAGAAGTGAAAAGCAAACCAACTCTCATGATCCAAACTATGACATTTGTGCAATGACCAAAGGATGAAGTGGGCAGAATGTAGATGAAACAGAGTGGAAGTTCTGAGAAGTGTTTTTTTCTGTTACTGCCACATGTACATTGTATGAGCATACATTAAATGAGCTTGGATCATCACTTGTGGTTAAAGTTTCCTGCTTTTTATTAACGTTACTTTGCTATTATCTTTTGCATACAATTTTATTTGATCTATCCATTTCACTGATTTATTTTGTCTTATTTTTTAATTCATAGAATCATAGAATCTTTGGGTTGGAAGGGACATCCAAAGGTCATCTAGTCTATAAGCAGGGACGTCTCCAACTAGATCAAGCTACTCAGAGCCTCATTAAGCCTGATCTTGAATGTCCTCTGGGATGGGGCCTCCAACTACCTCTCTTGGCAATCTATTCCAGGGATCTATCACCCTCATATTGAAGAACTTTTTCTTAAATTCTAACCTAACTCTACCCTTTTCTAGCTTAAAGCCATTACTCCTTGTCCTGTCACTACAAACCCTTGTGAATAGTCCCTCCCTTGCTTTATTGTAGGCCCCTCTCAGGTGTTGTAAGGTCACTATAAGGTCCTCCTGGAGC
>NW_008626339.1:0-23129 GCF_000691845.1 Merops nubicus
TTATGACAAAGGGACATTCTTTGATGATCTAAACCTGCTGGGGTGGGATGGAATATATTTGTCTCAAAGAGGCAAGGATACCTTTGGCAGTAGGCTGGCCAACTTAGTCAGGGAAGTTTCAAGCTGAAGGATTTGGGAGCTGGGGTCCAGGATGGCAATGCTCATGTCATCCCATCCAACTCAGGAATATACCAGGCCAACCAGGCTGCGACAAATGCTCCTTAGAGCATTTGCTTCCAAGATAAGTGTCAGAAGGCCAACCATGTCAATGCTGAGTATGACTGTGGTTATTCCTCTTACTCCTCCTCTGAAACACCTTCTTCCTCGATGAAGTCTCTGAAATGCCTGTATGTCAATGCATGTACCATGGGGAATAAACAGTATGAACTAGAGATTTGGGTGCAGTCACAGGGTCATGATTGCATTGCAGTTAAAGAGACATGGTGGGATAGCCTGCATGACTGGAATGCTCTCATGAACTGCTATGTGCTTTTTAGGAAAGACAGGCCAGCAAGGCAAGGTGGTGGAGTTGCCCTTAGGTGAGGGAGCAAGTGGACTGTATTGAGCTCTGCCTAGGGGGGGGCATGAAGAACATGTTGAAAGCTTATGTGTAAGAATTAAGAGGCAAGCTAACATGGACGACACTGTTGTGGGTGTTTGCTACAGGCCACCAGACCAGGAGGAGGAAGTCAATGAAACATTTTACAGACAGCTAGAAGTAGCCTCAAGTTTGCATGCCTTGGTGCTCATAGGTGACTTCAATCACCCTGATGTCCGCTGGAAAGGCCACACAGCTAGACACACACAGAATCCAGGAGGTTCCTGCAGTGCATTGATGATAACTTCTAGATGCAGGTGGTGGTGGAACCAAAGAGGAGAGGTGTGCTGCTGGACCTTGTACTAATAAACAAAGAATATCTGGTTGGGGACATAAAGGTTGGGGGCAGGCTTGGCGGTAGCAACCACGGGGTGGTGTGTTTCAGTAGCGAACAAGGAAGGAGAAGGGCAATAAGTAGGATTGCAACCCTGGACTTCAGGAGAGCTAACCGTTTTCTTCAAAGACCTATTTGGAGGAATCCCATGGGCTTATGACTGTAGAAGGTAGGGAAGCCCAAGAGAGTTGATTAACATTCAAGCACCGTTTCGTCCAAGGTCAAGATTGGTGCATTCCTGTGAGGAAAAAACTCAAGTACAGAAGGCAGGAGGCCTGCATGGATGAGTAAGGAGCTGTTGGAAAAACTCATATAGAAGTTTACAACATGTGGGAAAAGGGACTGGTCACTTGGGAGGATTACAGGAACATTGTCAGGGTACATGGAGATGCAACAATGAAGGTCAAGGCCCTCTTGCAATTAAAGTTGGCTGAGTGTCACCAAGGCTGTAAAAGACAACAAGAAGGGCTTCCTCAAGTACGTCTGTAGCAAAAGGAAGACCAGCGAAAATGTGGGCCTGCTGCTGAATGAGATGGGAGCCCTGGTGCCAGAGGATACAGAGAAGGTGGAGTTACTGAATGCCTGCTTTGCTTCAGTGTTTACCACTAAGACCAGCCCTCAGGAATCTAAGTCCCTGGAGGTAAGAGAGAAAGTCTGGAGGAAGGAAGACTCTCCAGTGGTTGATGAGGATTGGGTTAGGGATCTTTTAGGCAAATTGAACATTCACAAATCTAGTTTGCTGATGATACAAGACTGGGACGAGCAATTGACACACCAGAAGGCTGTGCTACTGTTCAGTGAGACTTGGACAGGCTGGAGAGTTGGGCGGAGAGGAACCTCATGAAGTTCAACAAGAGCAAGTGTAGAATCCTGCACCTGGGGAGGAATAAACCCATACACCAGTACAGGTCAGGAGTTGACCTGCAGGAAAGCACCTCCACAGAGAAGGACCTTGGAGTCCTGGTGGACAAAAAGTTAACCGTGAGACAGCAATGTGCCTTTGTGGCCAAGAAGGCCAGCTGTATCCTGGGTTGCATTAGGAAGGGTGTGACCAGCAGGTCAAGGGAGGTTCTCCTCCCCCTCTACTCTGTCCTGGTCAGGCCACATCTGGAGAACTGTGTCCAGGTCTGGACTCCCCAGTTCAAGGAAGACAAGGAACTACTGGAGAGAGTCCAACAGATGGCTACAAAGATGATTAAGGGACTGGGGACTGGAACATCTCTCTTACAAGGAAAGGCTGGCTGTGACACATCTCTTTAGCCTGGGAAAGAGAGGGATGAGTAGTGTTCTTATCCATATTTATAACTATTTGAATGGTGGATGTCAAGAGGATGGGACCAGTTTCTTTTCAGTGAGCACTGGAACAGGCTGACCAGAGAGGCTGTGGAGTCATCTTCTCTGGAGACTTTCAAAATATGCCTGGACTCATTCCTGTGTAACCTGCCCTAGGTGTACCTGCTTTGACAGGGGGGTTGGAGTAGATGATCTCCAGAGGTCCCTTCCAACCCCTTATCATTCTGTGATTCTGTGACTGTTAGCGTTTTTAAAACAAAAGAGAAAATTTTTTTTTATAACCAATGGTAGAGCCCGGAGGTAGGTCTCACACAGGTAGAATCCAGTATTTAAAACAATCTGACTGTTATGGTTGTATAACATTTCTAAGAAAGACTTCTTAGGTGAGAGGAGATTATGATTTTGTGTTCTGGGAAGAAACTCAGAGCCCTCAGTCAAACCCTTATTGCTATTAATCTTTCCAGCATGGCGCCGCCTAGTGGATTTAATAAATACTGACAAATTAACCAATTTTTAATCTATGTCAGAGCAGTGAGGAACAAGCTCTCTAAAAGGCTGACAAGTATTAATTACATCTATTTGAGCAAGAGAAGAGAAACATGTCTTGTGCATTTGGCTCCATGGGTGGTACTCTCACTACAACACTAATATCCAAGTCACGGAGTCAGTTACCACCCCTCCTAGAATGGGTTATTAAAGCCAAAATGGAAATTGTGGGAGGTTATGCTGATCTACTAAGCAGTGAATTGCAGCAGCAAGGGAAGATCTGACATGGCATCTTGGGCAGCACTTGGTCCTGGTGGGCCGCGCACAGGGCTGCAGGTGACTGCTGCCCAGCCCCCAGGCAGTCCCCAGCTCCCCACTCTGAGCCCCAGAGAACAGCTGAGAACTCACCTGCAAGGGACTTTCTGACCCATTTGGTTATATGTGATTTACAAAGCTGGAAGAACAATCTTGTTAAGAGGAAAAGAAGGAAATAATGACAAAATAACTTCTCAAGTATAGGTACAAGGTGTTAGGCAGTGCGCCAACTGCTCTCCATCTGTATTCTGCATCTGTTGACTTTTGCACATTTTGTTGTGTGTTTTCAGCACTTTTCATTGATTACAGATTTAAATGCTGTAATTTCTACCAAGTATGATACCAGAAAATTGTCAAAATATTTGCAGCCAAATGCAAACCCACACAAAATTCTGCTACTTTTAAACTCCAAGGTTACAGGCAAGGTATAAAAAAAAAAAAAAAATTCCATTTTGCAGTGCAAGATGATGACTTTTAGATCAAAATTTTTTGACTAGTCAATACTGGGATTAGGATTACCTAAACCAAACATTTTTTACCTTTATTGCATTTTTAAAAAATGTATTTTCAGACTTTCCAAAATTAAACACTGAAATTTTTTTTTTTTTTTTCCCAGCTTGAGGGGGAGATAAATTGTTCTTTGGCGATAGAAGAACTAAATGAGAAAGGAAATGCTTCTTCACTTGTAAAGACACTCAGGACAAAAATAAACTGATGCAGTGTCAGGACTGCAGTGACGATTAGAGAATTCTGAGGCCCAAACAAAGGAGAAGGTGAAGGGAAGACAGTAACCACGGACTATGCAGGATAGCCCTTTGCTTCAACATTAACCAAAGTTTCAGAGAGAAAGGAAAGATTTCAGGTGAAGATCACACATTCACACACAAAAAACGGAATTGCATATTTTTTTTCCATTGAATATTTCTTTCTGGCAAACATATTCTGTCAGAGATGAGCCCTCAGTAATTATATAGATACATAAAAGACACTGGAGGAAAAGTAGGCTGTTAGGTCATTTAAGTATGCACACAGAAATGCAGATTCTGGTCCACTTAATATGTGAGCTCAACAGGGAAAATCCAACATGATTTTTTTTCAGGTTTTATTTCTTCCTCCTTAAGCTTTTAATGTTTTGTTGCTTTTGTTTCCTGTCAAAAAGGCTGAGCAAGGGCCTCAGTGAGACTTGAAGTCTCTGTAGATTTTCCTGCTGGCTCCTAAACTGAGTATAAGTACAATATTCCCAGGCTTAGCCAGCTCTGCTTTAGAATCCATTTGTAATCCACACAAGAGCAGTAAAGAAGAAACATATACCGTATTATTACTGGGATAATTGCTGTCTGGCTAATCTCACGTTTCATTGCTGCTGGGCCTCTTTTCTTATTAGCTGCGAATGTTTACAATTTCAAGTGATTGTGTAAATCCTTCTTGCCTCATCTAGCCCCTCTGCAGAACGACAGTTGTCCTTGACTTTAAAGTATGATATATTCTGCTTCATTTACAATACATCCAAATCCACTCTAAACAGACTTTCCATTTCTTGGTGAGGTGCCAGTGATTCTGAAAAGTCAGATCCTGCCAGCTATTACTGTTGTCAACAGACGTCTTTTTGGAGGAAAGACATGGTATGAGGCTTTGAAGTATATGATCAGCTATGCTCAAGTGACCGCTGCTAGCTCTGTGTCTGTAGCTTGGATTTGTTGTGCCCACATACTTCTCATTTCAGTACAAAGTCAACGAAAGAGATCTGAGGAATGTCTCTGTTCATCTGCAAAAGCTGAAAACAAGGTCTGCCTCCTGTTGCTTAGTATATGTGACTAAAAAAGCTACATATGATCATCTCACTTCCAAGACTGGGCAAAAGGGAGTTAAAAGAAAAATAATAAGATATATTTATCCTTAAAAAAAAAAAAAGGAAAATAAATGTTTCATGTACTCTCCCAATATTTTATGTTTTCCATAGCCACATGCCTTTATGCTTCCCTTTTGGTTTCAAGATATAAATTTAATAGGATTCACTGGTAGAGGTAGAACTTTATTTTTGTGAAAACCAGGTATGTCACAGTTTGGCTAGGCCTTTAACCATCAGTAAATGCAAGTTCAATTTGCTGATTATTTCTGGTTTGGGAAGGGAAAAACAGCAGTCACACCATATCTGTGAGCTCCACATGTGAAGCTCACATTTCCTCCTTCCTAAAGGAGAGCAGACACTTTTGTTACATTTAATGTTCCCTTTCTGGTAAATCTGCATCCAGCAGTGCCTGAAATCCAGGAATCCTGCCTTGGGTGAATCCTCTAAAGTCCTCTAATCATCAATGTGGAAGCTTCTCTACTTCTGGGTTGTTTTTTTTGTTTGTTTTGTTTTGTTTTGTTTTGTTTTGTTTTTTCCTAGATCAATGACTATTTAATTATTTTAAAACTGCAAAAGCTCCAGATGGAAAGGTGCCTATTCCAAACAACACTAAAGCTGTGGTTGGTACACGTTCCCAAAGACAGGACACCACAAGACCTATTCTTTCATGTCAGAAAGTGGTGCACACCTCATATTCCTACTGTGTACCTGTCCCATGTTGTTTCTGCCACTCCTTCCTCCTCAGGACGAAAATTCCTTGCAGTCCTCCACTGCAGCAATGTGGTGTCTCTCCCACAGGAGATCGCCCTCCATGAACTGCTCCAGCTAGTGTCAGTCCCTATTATGGGGTGTAGTCTTCTCAGCGATGGACTGTTGTAACATGGGCTTCCCTTAGGGTCACAGCCTTCTTTAAGAGCAGCTACCTGCTCCAGTGTGGGGTCCTCCGCAGGCTGCAGATGAGATTCTGCTCCACTGCTGATTTCTAAGTGCTCAGCCTACCATCTCACCACAGGCCAAAAGGGAATGGTTGCTCTGGTGTACCTTCCCTGCTTCTTTCTCACTGACCTCAGTCTCTGTATGGTTTTCCCCCTCACATCCCACTCCTCTCCAAAACAAAAGAACTCACCCAGCAGGTTTTTTCCTTCTGAAATATGTTATCACAGAAGCACTGATTGGCTCGGCCTTGGTCAGAGACAGGGCTGACTTGCATCTGGGAGGACTTCTTGAAGCTTCTTACAGTAGCCATGCCAGTAGACACCTCCCCTGGACCAAAACCCTTGGAAAAAAAAAAAAAAGTGTAATCAAGATCATTTTAATTCAGGCATCATTGATTTTTTTGGCTTGGCAGCCATCCTCACTAGCTGCAAGCATGCCTGTATTGTAAGATGTTGTATTAATAATCCTGACACTCTTCCCATCTCCTTAATTACATCTAAATCTTCACTACAGCACTACTGACTCAGGAGTGGGGAGTTTAGATATAGGTCAGAGAATGTGATAAACATTCGCTAATTCCATCTATAGGGAGCAGCGTAGAACTCTGTCTTTTCTAATAGAAACTCTTTGGAGAAGGATTGACTTTAAACTCATGAATTTTGAGTGTTTAAATGTCTTGCTGCCTTGAAAACAAACAGTAACAAGCAAAGAAAATGCATTCCTTTAAGGAGGCATGTCTGTGAGTACTCTGACACTGAAAATCCAAACTTCTCATCTTTCTCCTTTCAAGACATGTCTTGTACATATCCTAAATTTTAATGGCACTAAGTTGTTTCTCCGTTTTCCTTTTACCTCCTTTCAGGAGCTAAGGGCTTGTCTATTTTTGTGTCTCTTTTACTCCCATCTTGTCAATGCTATCCTCCTCTAGTGGCAGTATTAATTCAGAGTCCTTTGACAGGATGTTCTAAAGATGTGGATGTCAGGGAAAGCTGAAGAATCACCATAGCATTATGCAAAAATGTCTATTGTCATATAAATCCCTATGCCACAGCAATTTTAACTTCTCATTTAGTCACTTATACAAGACGTGCTGTAATCATGGTGAAGGCATAACTTATTGTTGCACTGATAGATTCCATACAATCAGTGCATTGTAAAATATGATGAAAATCAAGTTTTATTCTGGCATTTCAGCATTACATGACAATAGAACCACTGCTCCCTAAAATCCTCCAGAGTTATCAGTCCTTTCTTTTTCTGCAGGCTGAATCTGCTTTTCCCAGAGGTTTTGAGATGCAGCCAAGTTTTGTCGACATCCTTCTCAGGAGCTATTCTCCATCTAACAGAACATCATCTGTCTCCCTGACCCTTGCACAACGAATCCCCCTGATGGATCTTAAAGAATGAGTCACAGAAAAACTCCAGCCCTTCATAAAACAGTATTCATTTTCCCCTTTTGAACAGAGAGTACAGGCCACAGATGCCAAGCTGGGGAAGGTCTCTGAAAAGTTATCTCTCTCTTTGGCAAAATCTCTGCTGCTCTCACGCCCAGCTGCCTAGCCCCTGCCTGCTGGCCTCACTCAGCCTTACATCTGACACTTCTCATTTATCTTCCCAGGGCTGAGTCTTCAAGAAACCCGATCAAGACACCTCCTGCAACCTCTCACCCTGAAACAAGCGTTTTGTACAAATTAAAAAGGAAGCATTTTCATAATATTCCTGGCCTCATTTCAAGGAAAGAACTGGCTTTTGTAGGATCTGTCCTTTGACTTCAGGAAGACAGACAGAAGCTTCCTTACTGTTTTTCTGCATTGTAACACAGGATTTTGTGATGTTAAGTAACTCTTTCATACTGACAAGTGGTAACGTGGAAAATTTTCAGAGCAGCAGTACAAAGTGCTTTCAGTGAAAATGCAGATGGAATCTACTGAAAACAGACAACTATTTGGAGATAGTATCTTTGTAAAACAAATCAGACCTTCCTATCACAATTTATGCTGTCAGATGGTAACAAACTGCAAAGGCCATGTACATCTCTATTTTACCAGAAAAACAGGAAATTACGTTTGGATGGTTTTTTGGTTTGTTTTTGTTGTTTGGTTGGTTGGTTGGTTTTATTTTAATCCTACAAGTCTTTTTTTTTTTTTTTCATCTCTGTTATAGATGTCAAGCTTGAAACAGATATGGTTCAGGAACAACAAAGAGGCAATCTGCTTTTACAAGGAACTTTGTCTACATGAATACACACTTTTATGAAACACCATGTCCTGGGTTTGGCTAGGATAGGGTTAATATTCATAAGGAGATGGGAGGGCCCACAGCCAGAATAAACAACTGAACCAGCCAATGGGATATTAGATACCATACTGATGTTATGCCCACTATATAAGGAGACAGCTGGCCCGGGGAGGCAGCATGTAGTTTCAGTGTGTGGCTAAAGCATGTGGCTGGAGCAGGGAAAGCACATCTCAGATGCCAGTAGAGCTTCATGGTTTATCTCACTCACTTTATATGTTATTTCATTAATATTATCATTATTATTATTGTTTCTTCTTTCTTTGTGTTGTTCTGTTAAAGTGTCCTTTTCTCAGTCCAGCCTTTTCCTCTCAATTCTCCTTCCCATCCCACAAAGTATGGGGTGAGCAGTGGGTGAGTGGCTGCATGGTATATAGTTGCCAGCTGAGGTTAAACCATGACACACCAAGAACAGATGCCAGGCAGAATGATTAAAGCAGTAAGTGGATTCTGCAGATCTCCTCCTTAGCTCCCCCAGAGAACTGAAGGACATTACAACATTTCCTCAAAAACTCTGACCTGGTTTTCTATCAAAACATTCACTGCATTCAGTTTAACTACTTTAATGAATTAATTAATGAATATTAAAAGTACTTTTTAACATCATCTGCTGTTCAAAATCCAAATTTCTTGAGCCTAAAGTTGTATCATATTTTACAATAATATCATATCGTACCTTGCATGTTAAACATATACAAGAAAATCTCTGCAGCTTTTTCTACATCCTTTATTCTCAAAAAAAAAAAAAAAGGGGGAGGAGGGAGGATCTACAGAGTAATTTTAATGACATTATTAATATAATGTTAGGATAAAAAATGGATTTCACATTTAACAGTGATGGTGAATTTTGAGGCCATTCTGTTCTCTCATGGAAGCAAATTCTAAAATAATGGCCCAGTTGCTGTTTTTCTGTACATGAACTTCATCTTTGAGATTAACAATTGCATGGTTATAGCCATGGGATATCACAACCACACTGCAACAAAGTGACTTTGTAATTTAGGTCAATCCATTGAAGGATTTGAAGATCAATTGAGGACAGTCAGAACATTGTCTTTGGGTATTGTTTTTTTTTATACTGCAAGTTAAACTGTTGTGAAATCAATCATCCAGAAGAATCCCACATTGGATTGTAAGCTGACTAACAGATCCTTCAAAAGCGATGATTTCTTCTGTCATGCTAGTGCTACCTAATGATTTAAATGGGTGCTGCACCAACAAAATTAAGGGCATAAATGAGAATTAGTATGCTAAGTCAAAACAAGTAAACCCACAGCATTATTTTTTATTGCCAAGACATGTCAGCAATACATGTTTTTTTTTTAAAAGCCCTGATCTGTTACTCATTTTGAAATCTTCTACACGTGGAATTTGACATATAGTTTATGAAGAATGTTTGTAGTTGGAAATGAAATCCAGTATGTCTGCGTGATCCAGGTCAAATTACAGTCCCTTGCATCAGGAAGAAAATATCAACTGCAGACTTTGTTCCCAAGGCAAAGGCAACACTATGGCCTAGACCCATTTATGAAGGAAAAAAAAAAATCCAGTCCAAAACAGGCAAACACATTTGCAAAGCAAATGATTCATACTGTACTCTACTAAAGAAAAACAAAAAGAGCTTGTTTTAAATTAGAAGAGTAACCTGAAATTCTTCTAAACAGCTCCACCTGGCACCATTTTGTCTCAAGTATTTAAGTCCTTTGATAACCTGACAATACTGGTGTACCATTCCAACAAACATTATGTTTTTTTCAGGGATTTTTTACTGGGAAAAAAAAAAAAAAGCTTTAATGGTTTGACTTTTATCAACATCACATGAAATTACAGAAGGAGACACCATATGTCCAAGAATCTTGAGTGGTTGTTGGGAAAAAACGGCACTTCTTTCAAGCTGAGTGACAGGTTGTAGGAGGTCGAGTAACATGGTCAAGCATTTAGAGTTTGTTTGGCTGAAAGAGAGAACGATGCTATCAGAGAAAAAAAATCTTTCTTTCCCATCACTTTTAAATAACTCAGAACACTTCATCAAATACCGTGACTTGGCAGCATGACTGGAAATTGATAGAAACATAGATGTTTTAAAGTCTGTCTGAGTTTTTGTGGTTCAGGCCCACAGTTATGAGTTTACAACGAAAGATAACAGTATTTAGCTTTTATTTATAGGCATTGTAAAAACAGCAAGCCAAATTCTGATGCTCTATTACCATGTCTCTGACATGAATAAGGCAGGACCCAGAACAACTCCCTGAGTAATTCCTTTTATGCACGTCCCTGAGATATCCTTCTAACACAGCACACGATCAACACGAGAAGCCCTAATCTTTTGTACAGTCCCAGTAGAGGTGATCTGTGGGAGCAGGTGAGACTGTTGGCTTGTGAAGCCCTCTGAGCTAGCCTGGATTGCCTAGGGTCTAGGCATCTAGGACTCTTCTTCCCTTCTTCATTCATTTTGGTGCAAGACAGTACCAGAGTCCTAGAAGCTGTAAGGACAGAGTAACCACATACTGCAAATTTCCCAGAATGCTGTTCCAGAAAGTTTGGGTTAGGAACTTTCCAAAGGCAGTACTTTTTTAAGCCAATGCCCTCGGATGATTTCTGTTGCTGTGCCTCGACATTTTTTTGAAACCATGTAAGGATTACATTTGCATTTTAGAAATTATATAATTGTCAGTTCTGTTCTGGAGATGTAGCTGTAAAAGCAGATGCAAATGGCTCCAAGCTGCTCTCTGCTATGCACCAAAATCCACTAAGTTCTCCCAAATGCAAAACCATGCCAGACCAGGAACATCTAAGAAACTTGGAAAGATTAATTTCAGACCTGCACTGCAAATCCCTGAGTTGGCTGGATAGGTTTTTGAACTATATGAACCAGCTCATATGCAGAAATTTGACTTGACATTGCCTACACTAGCACTGTTGGTAGTGTTGTCAACAGTCAAAAAAACCAGTACATTAGAAGACTGGAGAGAGGACTATACTGCTTTGTCATTTTCAGCAGAGAAGCATTCAGGAGTCTGAATAATACTGACAATGACCAGGGATTCCATTCCAATGAAGATGTTCTTTCCACCTGTACCATATGGCTATGTGGCCAAAAGTCTTCTTATGCAATTCTCTGTAGAAGAAAAACATGGCCAGAGAAGTCCACTGTCAAAAATATCTTCACATGTAACACTTTTTCTGTAATACAATTAATGGAATGTCCTTACTTTACAGTGTAGGATGTGCTCATGATCACTCTTCAATATATTAGAGGAAGTGCATTAAGCCACTTTTTCTGTTGAAGACCAATTCCCATGGAAAGTTAATGTCATATTTTGCTTTTGTTGAAAGACTAATTCCTTAATGATGTAATGCCTTATACACACTCAACAGTGAAACAAAAGAGGGGGGTTTTGCTATTTTCTTCCCCTTCCTTATGAAAGACAGAAAGACTGGAATTCATCTAACTAAATGCATACCTCTACAATTTAGGTGACTACATCTGAGCTCTCTCCTGTTAGTAACCACTTAAAGAAAAACGAGCACTTTCTGTGTATCATTCATCTCACCTTAAAGTCTATAAAACAGATGAGGTGCCCCCTTAATTTTTTTTTTTTTTCTCTCCACTAAGCCTAGCCTGATTAGATGTCTATGTTGTAGGATTCTAAAGTTAGACAAATTGATTCCCACCTAAGATGCCTAAAAGAAGTGAACAACACTGGAAAGTTCACCAGATCATTTATTTACAGTCTCATTTCAATATATGAAATTCCAGTGTATAGTAGAAGCTGACAAAGGCATGAGTTTAATGTCTGTCCACAGGAAACTGGTATCTTCCTTTCAGCACTCAGTTTCAGAGTTTTGCACTGGGTTTTGCAGAGTAATTGGTGATAACCTGGTACTGAACTTCTCTAACATTGATCATTTTGAATGCCTGCCAGCTAAAATACACTGAGATACCAATTGCCATGTATGCTACATTACTTATCAGACCAGGTAGTGAACATTTTTCTCTCAGTCTGCCAATGTTACAGCCCTGTCACCGTTCTGCACTTACTCTAGTAGTATAAACCCAAACAAGTATCACTTTCGTTTTGTGTTGGACAGCGTTAGAATACTTTCTTCTCTGGTATTCTGCATTATATTGAAACCTGTGGTGATGCTGAACATAATGATGAGTCTGAATAAAGCAAGTGGTCCTCCATGGATAAATCAGATCTCTGTTATAAGATGACTTCATTTAATTAAAATGAAGATTATTGTATAGAAGGATGTGCCATAATTTTCTTAATGTTTTGTAAGAGTCTTCATCACTATGTTAATCATTAGGATACAGCTTAATTCAATCATTATTTCTAACATATTTCCTGCACTGACTTGGCAAATACTAATTTCTTTCTCGATCACCAGCTATCATTTCTCAACAAACAGATTTTTAAGCCAAATAATATTCTAAGAAGTCTTACATTTGTGTCTCTGAAGGAGCAATTCTTAGCCTGGTTAATTTTTTCCATGTAAATCTTGGATCAAGGATGTGACTGGAATAGGCAGATAGAATTTTTTTTTTAATATAATGGCTAATATTTTATAAACAAGACTGAACTAATTTATGCTAATAATGTTGGTTTAGTAAGAAAACATACTAGCAAATTCTAACATAGTAGGTTAATCTATAAGGACTAGTCTAATGTTTTGTTTTGCTACTCAATCCTACAATTATTCACTACGTAGTATATCAGTGCACGGGTTATGTTCTAATGTTCTTTAAAAATCTTCTTTAAAAATAGGTTCTAATTTTAGCACAAAGCCTGATAAGTGGAGTTATTAATAATTAAATTAAATATTTGTTTCTCTGCCAGTTGACTTTCCATTTTAGTAGTATAATCTTTAAATAAATATTTTTTTTTTTCTTTTAGTTGAGCTTTCAAACTGAGACAAAGAGCACTTTAGGACCTTAAAAATTATTCCCAAATGTTTTCAGGCACTATACTGAAGAATCTTCAGCTATGTTTTCTAACATTTTGTAAATTTCCTTTACTGAGAACTTAATTCACTTTCTTAGTCTTCAGTGTGATGATTTCAAGGACTCCAAATCTAGTTACTACATTCAATCACAAAAATACTGTGTTGTCTCTTCATGTATAATTTTTTTTCTCTAATAAGTAAACTGAGTTTGTAGGCTTGTGGGCACATATTAAATCTGAGACCTAGTATGGATAAGATTCAGTGATAAATATGCACCTTAAAATTCTTGCCCATTCCTGCACATATACGTTCATACGTATCTTTATTTATATAGAAACAAAATATATAAAATATAAATATTTATATATTTGTCCTTGTTAACTTCAAAATTAAGTTTAATATTTTATATCCATATACAGGGAAGAAAGTAAAGAGGAAAGTAAATTAACCTTTCCTTATTGTTATTCAACTTGTGTTAGTTTTTCAATTATATTGATGTAAAATAATTTTTTTGCTTGCCTCCAGAAAATACCATGCCAATTGTTTTGTAAAGTATTTTATGTGAATCTGATGTATTTTATTCCTCTCTTTCCTCTTCCCTTGTTTCCTTCTGCTGTCCATTGCCCTCCTTTTGCTGTTGTTTGTTGCCAGAATTTATCTACATCTACCTCAGAAAAAAACAGCTCTTTTGAAAATCTGGCTCCAGTTATGGGTACTGGTGTCTTTTGAAAGTATGCCTTAAGGCACAACTGGGACATTGCTAATTAGACCAGCATATAATTACACATTATTAAATACTCAACAGGATTTTAAGTAATGTTGAAAATACCCAAACCAGATTCCATGTATTAGGTATATTAGTCATGTAATTTGTAGTTGAAACAAAGCTCAGCTTAACAAAATTAACTACAAATATCTAAATAATTGGTGTTTAACTTTTCTACTGTGGTGTCAGGGAACTTGATTCTGGTCAAAGTTTTAATTTGCTGTCTATCTAGTGTGCATGAAGGTTTAAGCCTGAGATGTGAAGCACCAGGAGCCTACTCTCTAGAATGCATCAGCTGCTCAGGTAAAACTAGTCACTCATGAAGTCTAACGAATCTCACATGGAACAAGTGAGGGAGAGAAAGGGAGATTATGTTTGAATAAGGAAAGCCTGACCCAATCAGTATCTTCACTTATTAGGAAGCAAGGGGACATTTTAATTCCCTGGAAAGTTTACCTTAAAAATAAGACGCTACCAATAATGGATTTAGTGCTAAATATGGTGAGACTGTCTGACATCCTTGCAATAATAAATTAGTTGCATATTCTGTCTCCTGCCCTCACCTCCCCTCTGCCTCATGTATACTCCCCTTTGACTGACTGTCATTTTGAATGCTGACAAGAGGTATTAACTGAGGAGTCTGCTGATCGCAGATTGTTTGCAGAGTAAAATATACCTTTATTTTCTGCAGAGCTGAATATTGAAACGGTGTGTATAGCAGATCTTTGGGGTCTAAAGAGTACTCTGCTCTACATTCTCAATTCTAAGGAAAAAATACTACCAAAACTATCACTAGTGCTTGCAGCTTTTTCTGTAACTTTTAGTGATTCTGCTTTTTAGCACCTTTATCAGCTGTGACTCTCAAATACTTTTTTTATTTCACTACAGTCATTACAGCTCTATGCACCAACAGTGCTTTTATGCCCTATGAATGAATCTACGATTTCTATAATACACATGAAATGCCAAGCAGAAATCTAAAACACCTATTGGCAATTTAACAATACTAAAGGTGTGCGCTTATGAATAGACATTTTTACTAACAGTCTAAGATTCAATTGCAGTTTGGTCACAAACTCCCAAGGTGAAAAAAACTAAACTGCAGCTGCTGCTACAGCAGAATAGAAGTGAAACTGTCAGTAATTTGGCATCCTGACCCTCCTGTTACCTTCTCTTCTGTCTTAAAAAGACAAAGCACAGTAGTAAAAACTTTTCTAGTTTACATTCTTGGTTCAGTCTAGCTTGTTGACATAGTGAAAGTCCATATTCCACTCACAAAATTTTGACCAAAGTATGGGTCAGGATGAACCGTTGCAAAAAGAGATTCACAAGAAACAGGAGAGTGATTTCAAAGGAGTTTCCTCTATCTTGTGACCCAACAGGAGAGTATGACTTGATGACGAGAGGTTCTCCCTTCCCATTGATACCAAGGTGGCACCTCTTTCTTCACTTTGTAAATTGGGAATTACCAGGGGAGAAAAAAAAAAAAAAAAGTTAAGACAACCAAATGCTGATGCAGCCTGTGCAAAAAACAAAAAAACAAAAAAGTCTGCACCAATGGGTCTGTGTAGATTTTAGATGCCTTTGTGGACAAACAGTTCAACATAATTGCCCACTATGCTTTTTGTGGAAAAAAAAAAAACAAAACAGGCTAATCCAGTCTTTGGATCTTTAAAAAATAAGTTTGTGCAAAGAGATAACAAAACATAAAATAAAAATAAAAATAAGTTTGTACAAAACATACAAATTTGATGGAATACCATGTACAGTTATGGTATTGTCATTTTAAAGGAGATTTTGCACAAGTTGCAGCATGGTAGATTTTGGACTGTTCTGAATTGAGCATTGAGAAATGCATTATAGGAAGTTATTCTATTTATTTGTCTTCAAAGTTGAAAGCGGACAGAAAACAATAGTTTTATATACAAACCCTCTGCTATCAGGGCTCTTGTACAGATGTCTGGGTATTAATGCTGCTCATTATTATTCTGAAAGCCTGAGACAAGCTGGGAAATAGCTGACATATACAGGAATTGGCAAGAGCTCTAGATCTCATTGCTTTCAGCCTTCTTGTGATGATACAAAGATAACCAAAGTGTGTGGAAAAGTGTGCATTGACTATAACATTACATAGTTCTAATACACAGAATAAGTTTAAGCTAGTAAGCTTCAGATGCAGGTCAGCAGAACAGGCCAGGAGGATATGAATGACTTTCTTATATTTTTAGTCTCTTAGTAACGGCATGGTTTGAGATCTAGACAAAAATCCCTAAAATGGCCATCTAAAAGAACTGAATCTCCTTCAGTTCATCATAAAGATATAGTGATATATTTAAGTGCCTAAATACTGTTGTGTACTGAGAATATTGCAACGGATGACAGTATAATAAACATGAATGGCTACTGCCCAAAGCCAGTAAGTTCAAGCTCAAACATAAATTTACATTATTAGTAATCAATCACTGGAATAGAAAATCAAAAGATGATAATAGATACTTTGTTCCTTCTTGTAGTCAAATCAAATTACCATAGGATGATTTGAAATCAGGAAGATGGATTTTGACTAAGATACAGCTTTAGCTTAAAAATACCTTATTATGGCAATAGCAGAATAAAAGAAAAATACAAGAGAATACAGTTGTGAAGACTGAATTATTCAATCTGAGATTAAACTATATGAAACTTAATTAAAACAGGTTGAAAAAGGAAAATCGTCTGAAAAAAAAGAATAAGAAAGAAAAGGAAAAGCAGTTTTCAAGGGCAAAAATCACAATACCTGCCTGAGGGAATTTTTTTTTCTTTTCCTTGAAACAAATAATATTTTACAGAAAAGCATAAGAGAATGTGTTTGTCTTCCTACTATTCCTCTCAGTTCTATTTTACCTTGTTTCCTTAAAAAAGTAAAAAAAAATATTTCTTCAAAAATTCCTTTTGGTCAAGTCAGCATATTTTGACAGAATCTGCTTTGCCTATCCTCTTCCAATGGTAATCTTAATATTGCATCCAATGTACTGCTGTCTGCACTATCAAAATCTGATAAAAGGGGGGGGAAAAAAAGGAGGGATGATTAGTAGAAATCAAAAAGGAAAGACTAGATCATGGTTTAGGTGTTTTGACATGATTTGGAATGGATGGATTTTTTTTTTTTTTCCCTGAAATAGATTGGTACATACAGTGTCTGACATTTGCATAACATAATAGTTTTAAATTATTTAATATTTTGAGGATTTGTGACTTCTGGTCAGTCTTTTCCTGCAAATACATTAATGCCTCTGACCTTCTGCTTTTGCACATTAATGCTCTATTAATTAATACACTATTGCACTTTATGAAGAGATTCTTTTCAATTCTTTTCACTTGAATCAAATTACATTTTTAATAGCATTAACTTGAAGGTCAATTCTTTTTCTTTGGCATAAACTTTTAAATCCTTGATAATGAGATGTCAGTTTGTAGAGCAGGGAGGAAAAGGAAAAAAAAAACTATTTGCAAATAATGCCATTTCAATTCCAAAATGTGTGGGCTTTATCAGCTGCATAAATTAGTTCCTTTTTCTCCCTGTACAATGCTGTTCTGTAGAACCTGCTGAAATCTATTAGTACTGTGTGCCTGTGGGTGACCTAGGGCCAGGCTTTGCTTGAAAAGAAGTGTCAAATATCAGACCTGCTTGTGAGAAGTTAAACATTATCACAGTTTAAAGAGCACATCCCAGAAGATAATCCTGCTTGCTCTCGTGAACTGTTGGCATTCCTTTCTGTGGTCTTCCTTTATCACCTCATAAAGCCTCTGAGCTTTCCACAAAGGTGGAGGGTTTATTTTTCTTTAATTTTAAGATGCCTCCCGAAAAAGTAGTCTTCCAGTTGTGAATCTGCAATTCACAGTAATTTAGGTGTATTTATTCAGATGAAAATGGCATTGCTTTTGTCCCAGGGTCATTTGATAGGTAGTGCATTTGAGTACATCTTTTATTTTTGTACTGTTATTCCAAGAACAGTGTACTGTCATTCCTGTTCAAAAATGCTCTTTTTATTTTGAGCCATGTAAGCCATTATCACAGCATCTTAAAGGTTCACTTTCCTTAAACAGAAAAATACAGTGGTCACTCCACAAATAATGTCTCTTTTGATTATTGCTATAGAAACAAAAACATGAAAACCTCTATATATCTATCTGTAGACACAGGTATGTGTTATTCCTTTTTTAAAGGGAAAGGACTCCCTCTCATCTCATATATAGAACTGACAGATCTGAGATTTCTGTGAAGAATTTCCCAGGGAAGGATGAAAAAGATCCTGCTGAGGAGAGAAAGAACGAAGAAGGCATGTGCATATTTCAGAAGGAAAACAGAATTTCATAGAGTTGTGTAAAACTTTTATGGTGATTTTTTGATAGCATAAGCTATTACCCATGCCGGTAAACAACATGGGTCTGACCTGCGATAGACATTTTGTATTGGGCTGGGGAGAGTGTCACTGGAAATTAAGAGAAGTGCCAGTTTAACAAAAATGTTGATTCTAATCCTCTCATGTACGTGCGATCTTTAGCACAAGCGCCAGTGGTCACACTTTAGAAATGAAACTCAGTATTTTGCCTGAATACAACCCTATCTTTTTTTTTACCAGATTGAGGGAAAACCAGGTAGAATCTGCAGAGTCAAATGTGTGAACTAATATTTTCTCAACACACATTTTTGTATCTAGACACCTTTTCTACATTGCCATGGCAAGACAGGACTTGTTTACAGGGGAAGCTTGTCTAAGGATAGGACAAGCTGTCAGAATGAAAAAGCATCTGTGACATGAGGCCTGACAAAAGGTTTAATGATCACCTGGAGATCATCAGTGATTCTAAAGATGTTATGTGAAGAAGAACGCCTGATGGAGAGAAAGGAACTGAAGGGGATTCAGCTAGGATAATCCAAGAGGTAGTCTCTGGAAAAACTACACCCAAGTGCAGAAATGAATGAAGTAGGATCATGGCAAAGGAAAAAGAAAGACAGAAAACCTATGAATCTGAGAAAAGGGAGGTGACTGAGTGGTAAGAACAAAGATTCTGTTCTGCTTTTAGAGCCTAAAGATGAGGCAGGACTCAGGAATCATCACATATGTCAGGGTTCTGCCAGTAGGATAAAACATGAAAGGGAAATTGCAATGGCAACATTCAAACAAAACAGAAATAGAGTAAGCTTTTGATTGACTCTGTGTTTAGAAATGTTTGAATTGGTACAGAATTTGTAGGGGACAGCTGGTGGACAGAAACATTTTGGTGGTATATATGCATGTTAAATAGGAGCAACTATATAGAATAGAAGAATTTGGTGAAGGGAGTGGAAACAAAGGGGTTAATTCATCAGAGAAGTGTATGAGAGATTATTGCATGTGTCTGAAGGAAATGTGAAGAGATGGGTTGTTTTGTCTTAGGGATATTGTGCCTTACTGTTGCTTTTATTATGCAACTTCAGACAGCCAAGTTTGAGAGTTTTGGTCTCAGCATTTACAATCATAAGCCAAGAGTAAAATCCAGAAAGCTTTGAAAGTGATTCCAGTAAGGTCAGGAGCCTCCTCAATAACCAAATCTTGGAATTACTTCTAACACTGAGCAGAACATCCTTAAGAGTACCTGCCACTTTGCCAAAATGGCTAACTTAGAGGAAAGGAGCTGGGCTAGGTGAACTTACGGATCAGAGGTAATATAGTTCCTCATAGTCTCCTATATTCAAGGCATTAGGCAGGAGGAAACCCATTGCATATAAAGCTAAGTCTGTTGTTAGTGTACATGAAATCTAACTCAATAATCATTATTAATCTAGATCTAGGTGTTACAGAAAAAGAGATAAAAATACATAGTAAGAATTCTTCTATACAAAAAAAGAATCTCAATAATAGTAGTAATGCAGTTAAAATGGAAATGTTCACATTTGCTTTTATACCCTTCCTGATGTGCTTATCCTTTCACTGCTTCACTAGCCTACAAAGTTGGTAGCTCCATAGTCCTGGAGAGGGCCTTGTGATGAGAAGTCAGTCTCTGGTGTCTTCCATCAGGAGACATGGTGTTGATAGTTTCCTCCTTCCCCTCACTCAGGTACTGACAATGTAATTTTTATACATTTGACAGTGTGCTTTTATAGCTTTGTTATTCATCAGTCTGCAGCTGCATGTTGCATCCAAATTGACTACATGTGGTAATTTCTATATTTTGTATACTGGTTTTGGATACTCTGTTTTCCTTGATACCTGTAAAATATTTTTTTTTCCAGGTATGCATTTTTTCAGTTGACTGGTAGTGAGTTGTTTATAAGTGTAGGGTCTCCTCTGTCAGTCCTGTTCCTCATCTCTTGAAATCCCATGCCTGCACTCCTCCATGTCAAATCCTGTGGCCTCATTTCTCAAAGTTTCTGCTATTGTATCAATGCTTCTGGTATCTCCACATTACTTCATTATGTTAGAGTTGATAAGAAAGAAACATAAACAGAACTAAAAAAAATTCACCTTAGACTCCTGGTCAAATAGTAAAAATGTTGTTAGAGCTCAGCCAAGTAAAAAAAAGCTGCAGGCAGGCCAAGAAAAGTTCAGGTGGAATGGACCTGATAGCCTTTGTCCTAAGGCCTTGCAAACTCAGTACAGAGATTATTGCCTGTTACCACCAATGGTAACACCATATTACAGGTCAACAGTGTCCTGGGCTCAGCTCTGATAGGGTTAATGTTCACAAGCTGCTGGGACTGCAGCTGGGTGAAGCCACAGCTACGGAAAGACAACCAACCCAGCCAATGGGATATTGATACCATACTGATGTCATGCCCCTAAATAAGGGGAGGGACTACCCTGTGGAGGTATGTTTGACATCAGTTCATGGCTTCAGCTGGACCAGGGGAAGTGTGTCTCAGGTACCACAGAGCCTCATGGTTTATCTCATTTTGTATATTATTTCACTAATATTATTACTGTTGTTTTTCCTCTCTTTGTGTTGTTCTATTAAAAACTGTCTGTATCTCAGCCTATAGGGCTTTGTTTTCTTTTCCTCCTGGTTATTCTCCACTCACTTGTCGCTGGTGGGGGAGGAAACACTGAGCAGTGGCCGCATGATCCTTAGTTGCCAGATGAGGTCAAATCATGACACGCAGTTACAAAAGAAGGTAAAAGGACAGAAAGCTGCATTTTTCCTCTTAGAATTTTTTTTTCAGGTTTTCTACTTCTGGAATCTAGAGTTTTCCCAGTTGCAACACTGGGAAACTAAAAAAGTTCACTGATTCAACCTGATCTAGTTTATAGTATTAGAAAGCAACCTTAGATATTTTTCTCCAAGATCAATAAAGGACACAAACTCTTCTCATCACACTTAACTATAGCTCTTTTTATCACAAATATTTTGTTCCTCTTTCCCATACATGTATATCTCATTTACATAAAATACCTCAGGTAGCATAAGAATGGAATGTTTCCTATCATTTGGTTATCAGTATCTTTTATTGTGAGATAACTTATTTCTGCTTTATAAGGAGCCAGCAAAATCTATGTCTGTCTTTATTTCTCTTACCAAAAAACAAGTGTTTCACAGCTCTGCTTTATTTCAGTTTGAACTTCATCCATCAGGGGAGGGCACTAAACATTTCTGTATTTGATATCTGTAGATTTTTTAGACTATATGCTGAAATAAAGATTTCAAGATATGGATAGGAAAACATAAAGTAACAGTGAATTCTCTCTTTTATCCAAATGTGTAATACTCCTGAAGAAAAAAAAAACTGATGTTCATTGTTTTCTCTCTGGAGTCCATGACCTTTCTTCTAATCTTTTCTGGATTTTAAAACCTTCAAAGCTACTGCTTTCAGAGCTTCAAGTAATACAAAATGCAATTGCTATAACACAGCATTAATGTTCAATGGAGCTGACGATAAAATATTATTTTTCTCCTGACAAGAACTTTCAGACAGAAAATCTGATCACCTTATCTCTACATCTGCCATTCTTTGTTGGTTGGTTGGTCGGGGTTTTTTAGATAAGAGACTTTTCACATCAATATTTTCCCTGAGTATAATTAGAAGTGATATTTTCCTAAGACAAGTGTTGATTTGAATAATACTATCTTCTTCACAGAAAATCTTTACAGTACAATTTCTACCGTATCTGGTTTACACTTTTTTGCTGCTCTAACTTATGCCAGAATATCTGCGTGTATTGGGTCTGCATGTCAAGGTTTTAGGAGCAGGTGGACTACATGGGTGCCTCCTGTGAGAAGCTGCTATAACAAGCTTCCCTTATGTCCTATATAGTCAGTGTCAGATGGCTCCAAGATCAACCTGCTGCTGGTCAGGGCCAAGCCCATCAGTGATGGTGGTAGTGTCTCTGTGATAACAGATTTAAGAAGGGTAAAAAAACCCTGTACAACACCAGCAACTTCAGCGAGGGAGAGGAGTGAGAATATATGAGAGAAGCAACTTATACAGACACAAGGTGAGTGAAGAAAGATGGGGAGGAGGTGCTTCAGGCACAGAAGCAGAGATTCCCCTGCAGCCTGTGGTGAAGACCATAATGATGTAAACTGCTGTTTTGCAGTAATGGAGCTTAACAGTGGAGCAGATATCTGTCTGCAGCACATGGAGGACCTCACACCGGAGCAGGTGGATGCACCTAAAAGCGTCTGTGATCCCATGGGAAGACTGCACTGGAGCAGGGGAAGTGTGTGAGGAGACCTCCCTCTGAGGAAGAAGGAGCTGCAGGGACATGTGATGAGCTGACAGCAATCCCCATTGTCCATCTGCCTGCACCACTCAGGGGGAGCAGGTAGAGAATTCAGGAGTAAAGTTAGGCCTGGGAAGAAGGGATGAGTGAGGGAAAAGTGTTTTAAGATTTGGTTTTATTTCTCATTATCCCAGTCTGATTTGATAGGTAATAAGTTAAACTAACTTTTCTGAGTTGAGTCTGCTTTGCCCATGATGGTAATTGGTGAGTGATCTCCCTGTCCTTACCTTGACCCATAAGACTTTTGATTTATTTTCTCTCTCTTGTACAGCCGAGAAGAGGAGTGATAGAGCGGTTTTGGTGGGTACATGGTGTCCAGCCACCACACTATGACATTATGTCAAATTTGTAAGAATCTGAACCATCATAGAAATTGTTTCAAAATAGCTGAATAATTAACGGGTGTTTACAAGAAGTAGCTCTACAAGGAGTGGATTCACTGAAGGATGTTTAGTCAGCCTTAATAAAAGCAGGGACCTTAGAGTGTGATTGTAAGTCAAATAGAACACTGAAACAAGGGCAGAAAGGAAAACAACAGACTGAAGTTGATTGCCAACCCCTGCTGA